>NW_028327182.1:21907500-22209500 GCF_987537825.1 Furipterus horrens | reverse complement strand
GCAAATAATAGTCTTTCCTTACACTCTAAGTTTTAATTTAAAATTTAATCTACACTTTATACAAGGTATTTACAAGACATGAACTTGAAAAATAGACCAAAATGCAATTGAGATATAAGAGCACCAGTATATCATGTTTCAACAAATTCAATTCAAAGTTTTTAAATGACCAGATAAGTCTTGCTTTTACTAGAGCCAGATAAAAATATCTGTTTCTTTCATGTGAGGTAGACAACAGTTTTAGTTTTTATTTAATGTACCTGTGACAATTTTAATCATAAAATTATACATCATGGCAAATTTTTTAAGTATTGACTATATTGATGAATTTAAAATGTTATGACAATAGTTGCAGAAAGGTATTTTACTTGCTGCTTTCGTTGACTTAAAAATTCAGAATTACTTTAAGCTTTTAGAAGGCTGTTGTGTTGCCATAACATTATGAAGATAAAGGTACATAGATAGATAAAAACATCTTATTACCCCTATAGATTTCAAAGATATCCTAAATTTAATCATTTTTTTAGTTCTTGTACTAGAAGTATGCTGTGCTCGCTTTATATTCAAGGAAGATATCTATAGTCTTCATAAATTTTTATTAAATTAGACTAGATACTTTATATTGTCTTTTGGGCTTTTTTTATTTTATAGGAGAGCACTTTCTAAATAAAAAATATAATACTACCTAACACGTTTAATTCTGTAACTAATAAAACAAGTTGTACACTATATTAAGCAATTCAAAATCTAACATATTGCCCCAAATAGGATGGAATGGAATAGAATAAAAATGTCCTCTTAACCCAGATGCAGTATAAAATTTTTTTTCTAATAATGGAAATACTTATATGTGACTTTCCTAGGAGAAATAGTTTTAAGCTCTAAACATTGAAATTATTCAATTGTACAGTATATAATACAGCAATTGTGTACCCTTGTTGCTGACAGCTCCCAAAACACTAACCAGTAATTTCAAGCACAGAAAAAGATACAGTAAAAGTACAATGTTAATTTTCTAAAATGCTCTGGCTTGTGGAATAAGTGGATTAAGAGCCAGGAAAAAAAATTTAATTGCAGTTTCTTCCTTCAAATAATGAAAACATAAGTCCAGTAAATGAGAAGAAATGTTATAAATTGATTTAAAGCTGGAGTTGATCAGCTTTGCCACTTTAAGGAAATGCATTGAACCCCTTTCAGTTAAATTATTATAGTTTCCTTCAAAGTAAAGCCACGAATGAGTAAAGGAAGACTTCATGACAACGTTTTTTCTTTTTCTTCTCTTTTTTTTTTTTTTAATTGTGGTAAAAACACCTTCTTAACCTCTTAATGTATGTGTCCATTACAGTATTGAGTGGTATGCTCCTACACGGTTAATAGCTGGCTACCGGGGAAAAGGACCCAGGTTTGGAGGGACCCAAGACTTTCATGGTGACATGCAATAAATATTCCCAATGTGCCCAGCTTCAAACCGAACGCCTTTACTCTCTACATTACTCAGAGGCCTTTTTTCAGTCCCTTCAGCTTTCCCACCCAGCTCTTTCTTCTCTCAGAATCTCTGCCCCCTAGCCAGTCCGCATCCTTTAGCTCTCTGGCTTCTGGTATACAGTAGTCCCTCTCTAAATCACAGTTCACTTATCGCGGCCTCACTGTATCGCGGGATTTTTAAAAATACTATATTTAATTATTTATCGCGGATTTTTCACTATATCGCAGGATTTTGCGGTACTGTACAGTAAATACTAAAATAAATGTAAGGTTCCTACTTCGCGGATTTTCACCTATCGCGGGGCGGTCTAGAATGTAATACCCACGATGAGTGAGGGATCAATGTACACCCACACTACAACAGAACTCAGATCCTCTTTAAAAAGCCTTTTAAAAAACCCTGCCTTAGACAATACTAGAATGGGCACTGCTATTCAGGTTCTTCAGATGGACAGTCTTAACTCCATCCCTGACATCATCACGTTGTCTTTACCTACGTAATTTCTTATTTTTCTTTCAATTTTTGGGGGGGGTTATTGTTTTCAGGTGTACTGCGTAGTGGTTAGACAATTATAATCCACAGTACTCTCCTCAATATTTCCAGTACCCCAACTGGCACCATACATCATATTGCAGTATTATTAACTATATATCCTATGCTTTACTTACATTCTCATCCCCCTGGCTGGTTTGGCTCAGTGGATTGAGCGTCAGCCTGCGAGCTAAGTGTCGCTGGTTCGATCTTCCAGTCAGGGCACATCAGAGAAGGAAAACTCTGACTCCAAAAAACCTCCGCTGCCTTGCGGCATACCTCTTCAGGGGAAAGGCTAAGGGAGTAAACCCCGACAGAAAATCCGGAGCCGGAGTCCCTAAGGCGGTTTGACATTGTAGTCAACACCGGCAACTCCTGCGGCGCACCTGAACCCAAGCTGTATCGACTCCGTCTTTCCCTTGGACCCTTCAGCTGCGAAGAGAGGGGGGGTCTGCTGCATGGGCAACAGCAGACCCTCCATATCACCCTGCCCAGGCTCTGTAGCTTCAGCTTCACTGGAGAGGACACTCCAGCGTCATCGCAAGATGTCGATTCAACACGGGAGGAGACAGATACCGTGTCACTCCCGAGTCAGACTGCACAGCCATTCTCGGCGGTGCAGATAGACTCTTAAGAAGCTACACCATCGTCTCTCGAGACGGACGGCTGCTGACGACGACTTACCTTCTCATGACTATTTTGTAACTACTAATTTGTGCTCCTTAATCCCTTCACCTCTTTCACCCAGGCCCCCAAGCCCCCACCCCTCTGACAAACACCAGTTCACACTCTGTGTCTCTGAGTCTGTTTTCAATCATTTGTTCATTTATTTTGTTCTTTATATTCCACATATAAGTGAAATCATATGGTATTTGTCTTTCTCTGACTCACTTATTTCAGTGAGCATAATACCCTGTAGGTCCATTCATGCTGTTGCAAATGGTAACATCTCCTTCTTTTTTTACGGCTGAGTAGTATTCCATTTTATACATATATGTATCACATCTTTTTTTATCCACTCGTTTGTTGATGAACACCTGGGTTGCTTCCATCCTCAGCTATTGTAAATAACACTGCAATGAACATAGGGGTGCTTATATTCTTCTGAATTAATGTTTTGGGTTTCTTCAGATATATTCCCAGAAGTGGATCACTGGGTCATAAGCAGATTCATTTTTAATTTTTTGAGGACACTCCATACTGTTTTCCATAGTGGCTGCACCAGTCTGCATTCCCACCAACAGTGCACAAGGGTTCTCTTTTGTCCACATTCTCCACAGCACCTGTCATTCGTAGATTTATTGACTATAGCCACTGGAACAAGTGTGAGGTGATAGCTCATTGTGGTTTTAATTTGAATTTCTCTGACAATTAGAGACGTTGAGCATCTTTTCCTTTGTCCATTGGCCATCTGTATGTCCTCTTTGGGGAAGTGTCTATTCAGGTTCTCTGCCCATTTTTAAATTGGATTGTTGGTTTTGTTTTTTGGTGTTGAATAGTATGAGTTCTTTATAATTTTTGGATATTAGCCCTTTATCAGATTGGCAAAAATGTTCTCCCATTTAGTAGGTTGTCTCTTCATTTTGTTAATGGTTTCCTCTGGTATGTAAAACTTTTTACTTTAATATAATCCCATTTGTTTATTTTATTTTTTTCTTTTGTTTCCTTTGCCTGAGGAGATATGTCAAAAAAAAATGTTGCTAAGAGAAATGTCAGATATTTTATTGCCTATGTTTTCTTCTAGGTTTTGAGACAATTAAGTCTTTAATCCATTTTTAGTTTATTATTGTGCGTGGTGTAAGAAGGTGGTCTAGTTTCATTTTTCTCAAGTGTCTGTCCTATTTTCCCAGCACCATTTACTGACTAGACTGTCTTTACTCCATTGTATGTTCTTGCCTCCTTTGTCAAATATTAATTGACCATATAGATGTGGGTATATTTCTGGGCTCTCTATTCTGTTCCGTTGATCTATATGTCTGTTTTTATACCATGCTATTTTATTTCAGTGGCCTTGCAGTATAGTTTGATATCAGGAAGCATGATACCTCCAACTTTGTTCTTTCTCAAGATTGCTGTGGTTACTTGGGGTCTTCTTGTGGTTCCATATACATTTTTGGAATATTTGTTCTAGTTCTGTGAAATATACCACATACACTTGAACAGAATGTGACTGAGAGGTTAAGTCTAAGAGTGTGGGGAGAGGGGCAGGATTAAGGCCCACTTGGCTGTCTTCCAATATTGCATTTATTAATCAGAAAGACAGTATTTTAAATCTCTACCCACCACTTTGACCTTCCTGATCTATTTGTTCAGAATCTGCCTGGGAAGAAACATACTATTTATTGAGCCCCTCACATCTCCTCAACAGTAAGAACATTTTTTTATGAGGTCTGTATGCTCATATCATGATATTATATAAAATGCCTTCTTACCCTTTCTCTTCTTTAGATACCTTCTGGTCTCTGTTCAGATGTATTCAAGACTAATTTGTTTGACGACAAACTCCTCATTGCTTTGTGGTAAAAAATAAGTGTCAGTAAGCTCTAATAGTTAACACAACTGTATTTTTCTCAAGTTCTAAATGGTGAAAAAGTTTTTCTGAGTGAATGAATGAAAGGAATGAGTCAACCACTTACTGTCATCCTTCTTCACATAGGACTTTCAAATCTCCCTCAGTAGCCATTGTAACCTCTAGTCTTTTCTATGTCCAATCCCACGCTACCAATTGTCTCCAGAATATTCTTAAATTTTATTTTTTATTGCCCTACATATTTTTCAATTCTTTGAAACTTTTTATTTCGACACAATTTCGGGCTTACAGAAAAGTGGCAAGAATAATTCTCATTTATCCTTTACCCAGATTCTCCAAATGTTTCCGTTTTATCTCAATTTCTTTATCCTTTTCTCTGCTTCTCTTTTTCTTATTGTTCTAACCCTCTTGAGAGTACTTTGAAGATATGATTTCCCTCTACTGCCAAATGTTTAATGAGCATTTCCTAAGAACAAGGACATTCTCTTACCTAAGCATAATACAATGATCAGAATCAGGAAATTAACATTGATTCAATACTATTATCTAATCTAAAGATCTTTTTCAGATTTCACCAATTGTCCTGATAATTCCCTTCATGCCAAGAAAATCTCCAGATTATTCATTTCATTCAGTTGGAATGAACCTCTTAACTCTCCTTTGCTCTAAGATAGTTCCTCAATCATTCTTTTTCTCTTTGGGCATTGATATTTTTGAAGAGTACACGTCAGTTATTTTGTAGACTTCAATTAAATATTCCGTTTGCAATTCATTTGTCCCTTGGAGCAATGCTGAATAAAAGTAGTCCATTTTCATTCTATGTTTACATTCCCGTTTCATATTCCAGCACCACCTCTTACTAGATGTGTGATGACTTAACCGAGTCTTAGTTTCTCATCTTTAAAACTAGCGTAATGGTATCTGCCTAAAATCTGATAGAATTAGAAGAAGTTACATATTTTAAAGGTAATTTTTGTCTCAAATCGTGTCACAGTCATTTGTTTTTCATGTGATTTAGTTTCTCAACTCTTCACCATCTGGCCAGACTTACATAAATGCACTCTAGTTTGCCCATGTGTCTCTAAAAATGGGCTTCCAGAACGACTTGCAACTCACCGAAATAATTGTCAGAGCATCAGACTCTAAACTGCTTTGAACCTGTAGTCAGCTGAAACCCCTAAAGTCTTTTTCTGCCTAATCGTTTTTATTAGTAGCAGGAGCATTATTATTACTAGTTCTTATTGACCTGACCAATGAACTATATGTGTCATGCTCTGCACTGAGCACCTCCGTGGATGGGCCCTTTATAGTATGTAATTCTCCCTACCCCATGAGATAGTTATTATTTGCATTTTGAGATGAAAGAGATTCAAAGCAGAACTTACACAAGTGAAAGACCTGGAATTTAGTCTCAAGTTGGTTTTTCAGAACATAAGTAAAAGTATTTTTTTCTCAAGTATCATTTTAAATTTCTGCTCATCATTATAGCCTCTTGAATTCCTGACTTTTCCATTAGCATTTTCTCCCAACTTACATCTTTTACGACTCCCATGTCTTCCTCCAAGTCAGCGATTTTCAACTGGTATGCCGCAAGAATTTTTAAAACATACAATACCTGACTATTTAGTCAGGGGCACCAACCTCTTTTCCCTTAAAGTGTCAAATAAAACATGACAACAGCCAACATGACAATAACTGTTCACTGTGAATGAATCAAAATGATACCTTTGTTTTTTTGGTCAGATTGGCAAAACATATATTTTTGGTGTGCTGCAGAAGTTTAATAATTAGTTTATGTGTGCCATGAGATTAAAAAAAGTTGAAAATCACTGCTCCAAGTCATTGATTAAAATGTTCAAGAGAGAACCCTGTGATAAATGCTAAACATTTCCTTGGAGGTTGAAATCAATCACTCTCTCTACACAATTTTTTTCAAATAGCTATAAATAAATCTTGCTGGATTGTGGGTTAATTAACCTAGAACCATCTTATCCACAAGAACAACTAAGATATCTTTTTCTCATACCTCTGGCTACAAATCTAATAGCAGCGTGGGGACAAAAAATGCTTATTTTAGTTTAGCCAAATGTATTCCTTTTGAAATATTGGTTCATAGTAATTATTACTTATCTTCTTACAAGCTCCCTATTTAGTAATCTATTCTAGAATTTTGATAGATGTAAATTCAAACAATAGTAGTTTCCAAGATTCTGGTCCCTTTCTAACAATGTCACAGAGTTGCTATGTGACCTAGAGAAGGTCACTTTATTAACCTAGACATTTCCAGAAAAGGGAATGAGAAAGTTGAATCTACACTTTCTTCAGCTCACTGTGCTAACTGAATTTACTTTATTTTGGCCGTGACCTATGCAGTAAATATCTGTTTTACGGTTGAGAATCCTGGGGCTTGGAGAGATTAAAAACCTACCTAAGGTCGCTCAGGTTATGAGTGATGGAGTTATGAGCTACATTATCTCAAAGTGGCAAATTGGGGGGGGGGGGGGCAAACTCCTTATACTGTCATTTATTTTAGGATACAGCTGCCAGTTAACTGTTTATTTGTACCAAATAGTTGACACTAAGAAGTTGATTTGCTCAAGCATCTAAATGCTCCCCACCCAACAAAATCACGAACACATCAGAAGGCAGCAGCAAGTCCCAAAGCGTTTTCAAAAGAACACCAGTCCCCAGCAGCCCCAGGATACAGCAGTTCTGCAGTCAAACGTTGGGTATACGTTTCATGTTATGGTGCTTCTCCTGGATGGTCAAGGAGTTCTGAGGAGCCCTTTAGAAAAGGAACTCATTGACCTTCCTCCAGCTGCAGAGATCCTTTATGAAGCACATTCGGCATAAACTGTTATAGGTGTTAAAGTAGGTTCTTTTCTTTTTACTCCTTGGGATTCCAAGCATATTTATCCAGAGATACAATGAGGTTTAGAAACATATATTCTTATTTAAATGAACATACCTCATGATTGCTTTCTCTTGTCCGGAGGTGAATTTGTTCTGCACAACCACCTCGTTAGGGCTGTGTTCTTATCCTTATCTTACATATTCAGAGAAAGGTCTAGAGTGTTTAAGGAATTTGCTCAACGCCTTACAGCAAGAGAAAGGCCAGACTCGAATTCAGATTTTCTTACACCCATTTCAGTACTTCCTTACTTACCTAATATCTTTGTTTTTCTGCCTTTGATCATTTAAAAAGCTTGTTGACATTTTCAAAAACAAACAACTTTGGTAAATGGATAAGGTGATATTTAAAATGTAACAGTTTTAATACTAAAGACGATATTTGGAATTTTTTCCCTTGTAGAAAGTTATCATTCCTTAGCATCAGCAGGTTGGGGTTTAGAATGGAAAACAGTATGTATACCACAGTAAGTTTGACCCCTGTGGGAAAATGGTGGGATCCTGGAAACAGCAAATTAGCCCACAGCTATACCTGTTTACATACTCAATGTGTTTGTTCTGTTTGAAGATACTTCAAAAAATAACAATTGTAAAAGAGATTACTGCTTTGATCAGAGAATCTGAATCTCCTTTGTTTGACCATGCATAATTGGCCTTTGTAATGTTAATGCTTCTTTTAAGGAATATCAGATCTGTAAACGCACCTTAATTACAGGCAAGCAGTTTTGGAGGGAATTTGTGACAGCATTTTATTGAAGGTCTTTTCTAGTTCCTCTTCAAATCTAATTATAGTAGAAAGATTACTTTAGGCCAAGCAGCAAAAAGCTATAATTACTCGCGTTTTCATGAATGTTCACATGGGTCAAAATAGCTATCTTATTGAAGAATAAGATTTAAATCTTAAAAATGTCATATTTTTCCTCTAAAGCACGGGACAAAAGGTAAAGACTTAACTGTGTTTGCTAAGCTGTTAACCATAATTCTTCTGGCAGCTCAGAAATCTGTTTTCCCCAAACTCTTCTTTTGAAAGCGGCCACTGGAAATCCACATCGTAAACAATGGTTGAGTCCTACCGCTTGTTTTTAAATTTGAAACCAACTGAATAATCCAATTAGAATGTATGAGTACAGTATGGAAAGAAGGAAATACTTTTTTTTTTTTTTAAGTCCTCCTATTTTAATTTTGTGGTATTAGGCTTAGGTTGTAAGAAAATAGATGTTAATCTAGAATGTTAGATGTTGCCGAAGACGTGAGGAAATAGGGTTGCTAAACTGCAGATCGGGTGGGTGATTTAGTTCGATATGAGGAAGCCTTTCTCAACAATAGCGTGAAATCGCCTCATGTGGGGGTGGTTTGGAAGTTGCGTATTTTATGAAACGGTGTGGGGCAAAGCTGTGTGCCAAGCAAGGCCGGCTGTGAGAAGGGGAACCTTTCATTTGATTGTATCTGTTACTTTACGTTGTATAAAATCGCAAAATGGGATTCTCTCCTCCCCCAGCCAGAATGCTGACGACCATGAAGCATTTATACCTGGCACCAGCTGCTGCTCCCTTTCAACTTGTCAGGATGTTTTTCAATGTTCTGTTAACATTTAAACGTATCACTTAAAAGCTCTAAATAGAGCCTATCACACCTGTATAAAGGAGAAATATCTCGGAGGTTTAAACCGTACTGAATTAGCACATTCCGAGTCATTTCGTGGTTTTCTTTCCCCTAATTATGGCGCCAATTAACTCCGCAGCATTGCATTCATTCCAAGCAGGGATGAGGAACAATAATCTTGTTTACCTTGAGCTGGAGAGAGTGTACCTAGCTTTGTTCGCTCCGCAGCCTATTCTCAATGCTCTGCTAGGTTCCTGCCCACACAATAGTGTGGTTGGACCCTTTTTCAAAGAAGCCCCCTCGCTGGTTAAGTCAGTTGTCACTGAAGACCTCTACGAGGTAAAGGAGAAACAGGTAACAGGCCATTTCAGACTTAACAGAGTGGCACATTTTATTTACATTGATTTCAAAGATAGGGGAGTACTTTTTTTAAAAAAATTTTTAACTTGTTAAATTATCACAGGGAAAATAATGAAACTCCTGTAGATTGCTCTTGACAACTAATGGGATAGGAAGGGGGCTGTTGTAAAAGGCCCTTTTGCAGTAACCGGGAAAAACAAATTATTAAAAGGGCAAGTTATTTACATTTGGAAATAAACTTCATCTCACATGGGGAATTAGATTACAGGCGATTCTGCTGTACAACATGAACATGTCATTCGTTTTAATTTTCCACAACAAAGATTTTAGGGTAATTTGCCTTAATTAGAATGGCGGAGTTTCTCTCCTACATACATTACCACTCAACGACTCTGTTGTCACCATTAGTGGGCTTCCCCCTCTCTTTTTCTTATTGTATAAGAAGAGCATCCTTGATTTTTCTAAGTACCTAAATATTGTGACAAATGTTTTATTGCGTTCAGCAGGAACGGAAATAGTGGATGAGCACGATGCAAATGTGTCATAACCACTGTACAGTGAATGTCAAATGTAATAATACTATGAAGGTATACTGCCAGCACCTGACATGTTTTAGTGTTTTAGGGTGTCCAGTGTACACAGTGTATTTCTCTACTGTAAAATGTGCGCTACTACAGAGGAAGAACGATAATCAGTTACACATTAACCGTGAGAGGCCATTTCTTGTGGCAAATGCAAGGTCTATTGATAAAGTAACATTTGTCAGTAGCAACAAGACTCATTACTGAATGAAGTTTGTGAAGGAAACCATTGTCTAGTGGAACAACCTGGTACGTGCAAATTATCCATTTGCTTAGGGTGGTTTGAGTATCATCAAATGTTTATTTTCACTTTTATAATGGGATTTACTGACTTTTCAGGTAATCAATCCCTGAAGCTGCATTCTTTTAACTTACTAGGCTGCACATTCAACCAATGATTAATTGCCTAATGTTAACCATGAGATAAGAAAAAAAGTAAAAGAAAATGAATGACGTATTCACTGGTGTTACAAAACTGGCTATAAACTACTTTCTCAGCATGAGCTGTGGTTTACTTTCAAACTTAAATAACTTGTCCATGTAACCTTATCTTTCGGGCACTTCCTGCAAACTTCATATATTATGCAATTGAGCCCATAAATATAGGTAGAAGTTAACTTGAGTGGCTGAAACAGAGTTAACCACACACATGTAGTTAAAGCTTTATCACCATCTCTGTCATAAACCTCTCCCCTTTAAGAGATTTACCAAGTTATCATAAAAATGGTGGTATCCTCGCAATAATGATCTCCTAAGGAGTGACTTGCCCCCTTAAACACACTGGATTTGGGCTTAAAACCCCTTCTGGTGTGACATACGTGCTGCTACAGGTCCGGACGGACAGTGTGTTCGTATAGCGACTGTCACAGGGCTGAGGTGGTGCTGGCATTAATCACTCCCTCTGTATTTTTTGTAAATCCCTTAAAAATTAACGCAGTATAATTCCAATGATGACATAATACTAGAGGCATGCAATTAAATACTTGAAACTGATTCACCAAATAAATAAGGAAAAGTGTAAAATAGAATGCTTCACAGTGATTGCACATAATCAAATATCCATAATGAGAGGGAATAGACTTTTTTCAGGGATATGATCAACCTAAACTAATTGGGTGGGATTGAAGAATCAGCTCCCCTAAATTGACTTAGTAAAAGGCTATATAGCAAGTATCATACTGATTATTCTGCTAATTTATTTCCAGGAGCTACCGCCACTAGCGTTATATCTTATAGCATATTGAGAAATTAAACTTAGTCATTGTAAGTTTCTAATATTTTTTTAAATGGGTAGACATAAGGCCTCTCTTTCTATGAGTGACTTCCCTCTAGAAATAGGAAATTATTTTTATTCTTATTTTTTAATCCTCACCCGAAAGAGAGAGAGAGAGAAACATTGATTGGTTGCCTCCCAGACGTGTCCTGACCAGGTCTTGAACCCTCAACTTGGGTACGTGCCCTGACTGGGAATCAAATCCGCAACCTTTTGGTGTATGGGATGGTACTCCAAAGAACTAAGCCACCAGCCAGGGCTGGAAATATGAGATTATTTTTAATTACCTCTTATTTTCTATGTTTCTGTCATAGAAACCTGAGAGTGGGTCATATAGTGGAAGATAACTAGACTTCAGTCAAAAAACTGAGTTCAAATTCTTCGGGGCCTTTCTCAGAGATCTCTTTCTCCCAGGAAGCCTTCCTTGACTAGGTGGCCCAGATTATGCTGTATCTTCTGAATTTTCATAGTATGTTATGCTTAACCTTTTGTTACACTTTTAGTCGCCATTAAATCCTCACGACATTGTTCATGTCACTTAGTAGTCTCTTGGTAAATGCTTATTGAACACTGTGTTCTCATTTCTTTTAAAATTGAAAGGAATCTAGCCCTGGCCCTGGCTCAGTTGGTTGGAGCATCATCCTGTAAACCTAAGGGTCACAGGTTTGATTCCAGGGCAGGGGACACGCCTGGGTTTGTAGGTTTGGTCCCTGGGCTCTACTAGAGGCAACTGATGGATGTTTCTCTCTTACATTGATGTTTCTCTCCCTCCCTCTCCCCTCCCTTCCCCTCTCTTTAAAATCAATGGGCGTATCTTTCAGTGAAGAATAGAAAAATAACAGTAAAATAAAATGGAAAGGAATCTATTAGAATAGATGAATTCTTTGGTTCTTTTCAGACCAATAAATTCCACGATGGCCAACTCATCTCCCTAGCAGTAAAAAGTGGGCTACTTTGCACACAGAATCAATACTTAAGAACATGCATGTTGAGGGACAAGTACCATATGATTTCACTCATATGTGGAATCTAATGAACAAAATAAACTAACAAGCAAAAGAGAGACAGACACAGAGATAGAGAGCAGGCTGACAGCTATCTGGTGTGGGGGTGGTTGAGGGGCTGGGTGGAGGAGGTGGATGGCTGGAGCAAAAAAGGAAAAAGAATTGGAGATTTAAGAGGTATTGGTTGATGGGGAACAAAAGTGAGTTTATGCCTACCTCTGAATTAATCTCAAAGAATGGTAAAACACACAGAGGAGAAAATTACAGATAAAAATATAGACTATTGTTAAAATAAAAACAGTAATGAAACAATATACTGAGAGCTGTTCTCTAAACTGCTTCTCTAGAAGCTTCCCTCTCCCAAATCTCACCTCAGATGACCCACTCCTTCCTCTCTGCTCCTCTTCTCTTTCTTGCAGTCCGACCTTGAGTCATCAGTTTAACTCCTGCTGAAACATCTAGCAGTCATTCCGGCCTCTCTGTCTTGACAAAGCTCCTATCTGTTGCCTGTCCTAAGGAAAAGAAAAAAGAAAAAAACAGAGAGAAAAATAAGTAAGTAAGTAAAACGAATATGTGGGTTACCTGCCCTTGAGTCGGCTCCAGAGTCTGGCGACTATGAATAAATGATCCCACAATGTCCAGTCCTCAATGGCCCTGCTCAGCTCCTGTAGACCATGCCTATTACAGCTTCTGTATTGGAGTTAATCCATCTTATATTTGATCTTCCTCTTTCTCTGCTGCCTTCTATTTTTCTCACATCATTGTCTTTTCCAAAGAGCCCTGCCTTCTCGTGACGTACCCGAGGTAAAGCAGCTTCAGCTGTGTCATTTTTGCCTCCCACGATGTTTCGGGCTTGATTAGCTCTAGGACCCAGTTGTTCATCTTTTGGGGGGTCCCGGGGAATGTAGGGCTCTCCTCCAGCACCGTGTTCCAAATGAATCAGTTTTTTTCTATCAGCCTTCTTTACTGTTCAGCTTTCTCATCTGTAAGTAGTAATTGGGAATACAAGGGCGTGGATGATCTTAACCTTGGTCTCAGATAAAACATCTTTGCTCTTGGTGATCTTTCCTAACTCTTCAGTTGCTGCCCTTTTGAGTCTCGGCCTTCTCTTGATTTTTGGCTGTGTCTCTGTTTGAATTGGTGACTGAACCAAGGTAAGCAAAGTAGATAATTTTTTTTTAAGATTGTATTTATTTATTTATTCGTTTGTTTATTTATTTATTTTGAGACAGAGGGGAGGGGAGGGAGAAAGAGAGGGAGAGAAATGTCGATGCCTAGTTAACAATTTTAGTATCTCCACTGTCTTGTGTTAAAGTTGTGCATTTCTTCTGCACTTTTGTTTTCTTTTTCTCAAAGATTTTATTTATTTATTTTTAGAGAGAGGAGAAGGAGGAAGAAAGAGAAGGAGAGAAACATTGATGTGAGAGAGAAACATCCACTGGTTGCCTCTCAGAGGCACTTTGACCAAAGACTGAATCTGCAACCCATGCATATACCCTGAGTGGGAATCGAACAAGCGACCTTTCACTTCTTGGGACAATGCCCGACCAACTGAACCACACCAGTCAGGGCTGTTTTTGTCTTCTTGATGCTCAAATACACTCTTGTTTTGACGCTTTCTTCTTTCACTTTCATTAGAAATCAGTTCAAATCATTTCTAACTTTCCACCAGTAAGATAATGTCATCTGCATAGCTTAAGTTACTGATATTTCTTTCACCAATTTTCATTCCCCCTTCCTCTGAGTTTAACCCAGTTTTTCATAGGACATGTTCTGCTTACATATTAAAGAAATAGTGAGATAAAATGCACCCTTTTCTGACACCTCTGCCTATAGGAAATCATTGCCTTGTTATATTCTGTCCCAACAATAGTTTCCTGTCCACAGGACAGGTTACACATCGGGACTATCAGGCGCGGAGGCACACCCACTTCATTCGGAGCAACCATAGCTTTTCATAATCCACAGGGTCAAAGGCTTTATTGTATTCTCTAAAACATAGACTAATCTTTTTCTGAAATTGTTTGGAGCAACAGTAGCCAATGAATTTTCACAATTTGATCTTAAATGCCTCTTCCTTTTCTAAATCCAGTTTGAACATCCAGCTTAAGAATAGTAATGCTGATATCTTAATTACTCTTGGGATATAGGTAGCAACCTCCCTCTCTGCTGCCTTTCATGTCTCTTCCCTCCCTGGAGGTAAACTCTTAACTGACGTGTGTGGGCCATTTCAGGCAATGTATATTTCATATAAATTATTTACATAAATGGCACTAGTGAAATTTATTTATTAGCCAGCGACATTGTTTTTCATTTATGATGCCTTTAAATCATTTTATGTTAGTACAGTTATAGCTACTTCATTTTGTTACAACTGGTGGATAGTGTTTCATGATGTGGATATACTAGAATTTACTTATTTAGTTGATCATTACATTATGTATTGTTGGATATTTAGATGGTTCCCAATTTTTCATTATTACAAATAATGCTGCAATAAGCATTCCCAGTACATCTATCTTTGTGCACATTTTAGTGACTTTGAGGAATAAATTCCTGAAAGTGGAATTTCAAACTGTATGAAAATTTTCCCCTTTCACAATTGCTCTCGATTGTCCTCTGTACAAAATATCTATTTTACAAAGTCCATACAAAGTTATATTTTTGCTAATGTTATGAGACTTCCAGTCTCCCCACAGCTGCACTGAATATTTTTCATTTTTGTACATCAGTTGAGAAAAATGGTATTCCAAGACTGTTTGGAGATGCACTTCCCTAACGGTAATGAGGCTGAGAATCTTTTCTTGTTTTTCAGCCCCTTGTATATCTTCTTTTGTGAATTACCAATTTACCACTATTGTCTAATTTTCTGCTGTGTTCTCTTTGTCTTATAACACTTTTAAAGACCTCTTTTATGGTTGTGATTATACAATTGTGGCTATTAGTCCTTTGTTAGAAATATTTCTCCCAGATAGTGACTTACCCTTTTGGTGGGTCAGGGAGGAGGAGTCACTTGTCTTTTAACTTTATGGTCACATCAATTTATAAAACTCTCACTTGTGTTAGACATTCCCCTGGACTATATTATATCAATTCTTTACACAGCAAATAGAAATCGGATTTGATCAATCCATGGGCCAACTGCTCTCACTGACTTATCAATTAGTAATTTGAATCAGTCACTAAACACGATGCCAGTTCTTGCTTAGAATTCCCTCCTCTTTCTCGCTCTTTACTGTTTTGCACAACCTAGTGTTTTCTTAAGGGCCAATTTAAAAATCAAAGTCCACAGTGATCTCTCTCTTCCTTGTACGTTAGTTTGCCCATGGTCAAGTTCGTTTGTATTTTATGTGTGCATATATTGTAACTTCAGCCAGACGGGGGGCTACTGCCCTGAAGCACCTTGTTATTGCCGTACCTCCCAGTGTTTTACACAGAGAAGGAATCTAGTAAATATTTGTTGGTTGTTTTCAAAATTCTCTTTTATAGGGAAATATTTAATCTGTCCCCTCTCCCCATACATACACACTATGTGCAATTTGCCTATGCATTTCTTCAGTCATCTTTTCAATGTAATTTGTCTTTTCCATTTGTCATTAGGGCACACCTGCTAATAACTCTGAGGTTCGAAACCTCAACAATCAAGTTGTGAATGGTATAAAGAATCTGATTTCTCAAAATTCTCTGGTGGCTCAAAGAAGAATCTAGTATTTTTCAAATTTGAAAGACACATCTCTGACATTCAACTTGTTCCCTGGTCTAGGTCTTAATTCCATGCTACCTGATGCAATCATGGGGTTTGGTGTTGTGACATGACATGGGCCCGTGGAAGAGGGACCATGGCTTTACAGCGGGTTTTTGCTTTATTTATTTATTTTTTGAAGTTGAAAGTCAAAACGTATTCTAAAGTACATTACAGTGTAATGGACATTTCATTGATTATTCAGGTTGTGTTTATTATTCTGTTTCTACTGGACTTTCCTCAAAAACTTTTTTTTTTAATTATAGAATATTTCAAAAAGATACAAAAATAGTCAGAATGTACCCTCATATACTCATTACCCAGCTTCAACCACTATTATTAACTCATGGCAACCTGATTACATTCCTACCTTCACTCCAGACTCACCCTCTCTGGGCTATTTTGATACAGATCTCAAAACATCACATTGTTTTTTGCTTAAACATTTTCCTAATACCTGTGAAAGATATTGCCAAATAATGTCCTTTCTGAGATTTAGTTCAAAGCTCTGAAGTCTAGAGGTTCGTGGTGTGTGTGTCTATGCTCTATTTACACACGCATTTTCCTTTAGTACTCTGCATAGCAGAGACTGAGCTGGGAAAACAAAGGTGAATGCAACGTGGAATATAATAAAAATAAATGTGGTAAGTACAGCAGCCAGGCATCAGGGGCCATCATGACAGAGAGATGACAGGTTCATGAAGGCTGAGGAAAGGGATATATTTTAGTTAAGATGGAATTGCTTTTGTGGGTTTGTGATGGGTTCTCCTCAATTTAACTGTCCTCTACAAATAAAAATCTGTGAAAGCCAGTCCTAGAAAGCAGTATCTCAGCTTTTGAAGTAAATCAAATAATTCCCAAACTTTTACTTTATTCTCTTTTCCTTTTTAATTCAAAATAATTTTAGCCCTGGCTGGTGTGGCTCAGTGGCTTGAGCCTTTGAACTAAAGGGTTGCTGGTTCGATTCCCAATCAGGGCACATTCTTGGGTTGCAGGCCAGATCTGCAGTTAGGGGTGCATGAGAGGCAACAACATACTGATGTTTCTCTCTCTCTCTCTCTCTTTGTCCCTCCCTTGTCCTCTCTCTAAAAATAAATAAATAAAATCTTTAAAAAAGTTTTTTAAAAAGCACAAAATTGTTGCAAGAATAAACAAAGATTTTCCATACACTTTTTAAAAACATAGTTTATTGACATGTATACTTCATATATACATGGGAGACTCCCAAGGAAAAATAATCTGCTCCTCAAGTGTGGGTCATTTTCATCCATTGTCATGTCCTCAGGGAACCCTCTCAACCTTCTTGGCATTTTAAAAACCTTATTTATTTGGAAATGTTTTCTGCCCCATTTTCACAGTACATTTGTTCTGGCAGTTTTGCGCTTGAGTTTGAGTTCCCCGAGAAGCGCACATTCAAGCCTGGAGTGCGAATTTCCATAGGCTAGGGGTTTAGAAGAATTGCTGGGTCTGGGATGGGCAAATGGGCTTCTCTTTCGTATCTGATCTTTTTGCCTGTTGAAGTGGAGGGAGGCATGGTGGGCTGAAAATTACACGGGCCCGGGGACTCCCTTGCTTCTCCACCTTGGAGGAGTCTTTTGTCTCATTGTTCTTGTCCTAGCTCTAATAAACCATTTTCTCCATACACTTTACCCAGATTCACCAATCACTAACATTTTGCCATGCCTGCCCTCTCTGTCTCTGTCTCTCTCTCCACACAGACACACGCACATTTTTTTTTGCCTTGATTAATCCCAGAATTAGTTGCAAATATCGTGGCCCTTTATCCATAAATATTATTTAGGGTATACATCCTAAAAACAAGGATATTCTCTTACATAACCACAGCTACATTATTAGGTTCAGAAATGTAACATTGACCATACTCAAATTTTGCTAATTACCCCAATAATGTTTATTATAAGCAATGCTTCCATAAACATTCTGGCACATCTGTCTATCTTTGTGCATATTTGAGTGATTTTGAGGAATAAATTCCTAAAAGTGGAATTTTAGATTGTACGAAAATTTATTTACAGTTGATACTCAGATTTTGCTACTATGCAGTCCCTACTTATATTTTGCTGATTACCCCAGTAATGTTCACGTTGGCAATCCTCTCCACTCCTGCCTAGATCAAGCCAGGATTGTTTGTTTGTTTCTTTAAAAAGAAACAATTGCTGTGCCTTTCTTTGTCTTTCTTGGCTCTTTCATGACATTTACATTTTTGAAGAGTGCAGGCCAGTTTTTTGTAGAAACTTCCTCAATTTGAGTTTGATCCTTCTTCATGACTGGATTTAGATTATGCATTTTTGGTAGGACTACACGATAATGCCGTATCGTTCTCAATTCATCACATCAGAAAGGAGGCTGCAATGTCAGTTTGTCCCATTTATGATGATGCTAATTTTGATCATTTGCATGAGGTAGTGTCTGTCAAATTTTTCCATTAGTAAATTATCATTTTCCCATTGTAATTAATACCTCACCTGTGGGGAACTACTTTGAGACTATGTAAATATTCTATTCCCCTTCCGAATTTTACCCAATCATTTTAACTTCCATTGATTCCATGATGGTTATAAAATAGTGACTCTTCTAACTCATGTTTCTTCTACATTTTAAGATGGCATTCTATCAAACTTCTATTCTTAATTTTACCTTTTATGTCTATAATGAATAAAATTGAGTTCACCACACATCAATTGCCTATTTGTGGAACACTGTGCCAGGAGACAGCATGAGGAACACAAAGACAAGAAGACCCTCGGTGTTCTGCAGGGACTCAAGGTTTGTTGGGAGAGGCAGACTTAAAGCAGATTGTAGGAAGGGCTTTTCTGGGGATCCAAAGCTAATGGGAAGGAGAAGAAACTGAGAGGGACATTTTTACTGGGAGATATGGGGTGACCCTGGCAGAGAGGTGGAATTTTAGCTGGACTTGTGATATATAGTACGTGTGGTCAAAGAAAGGCATTATAGGTGGAGGGAAGAGCAGAGGTGTACAAGTAAACTGTATGGTTAGAGCTTAAGGTTTGAGGGAAGTGGCAGGAGGCACAGTGAGATTTCTGGTTGGAAAGATTGGCTGGAGTCATGCAAATTTCCAGGGTGAAGAGTGGGACTCCAAGCTACTTCCTGAAGGAAGCAATGAAACATACTTGACGAGTGGGTTACCTACCAGACAATGCTTAGCGGAGGGACTCTATCATATTTATTTTTGTATTTCCAAAATCCAAGATCTGCAACAGTGCTCAGCACATAGAGGGTGTTGGGTAAATGTCTGTAAGCACCGAAGTACCCTATAATTTAGAATTGTGACTGGTGTGTGTGTGTGTTGGTAGGGGTTGGTAAGGAGAAAAGGGGACCTTAACTCAGAAAGCATCTCAAGTCCTCAGAACTCACCCCCTTCAACTTTATTTTCAATCCCCAATAAGCAAGTTTGGGAGTTCCTTTTGAACAATTTTGGGTGCCAGGAAACAAGGCTCTTAGGTAGAAGATAGTACGAACATCTCATTAGAAATTATTTCATTCTGTATCTTCTCTGCAAATATTCTAGAATTAAAACAAACAAACAATGCAAATAGCTCTTTAAAGATGCATATACATATACTTTATCTAGCTTTAAGAGTCTATGCATTTTGTCAAAACACTGTAAATAACCTAATTCACTTAGTAGAAGAAAACAAAGCAACAAAGTAAAGTGAGATACCCAAAATAAGAAAACATCAGTGTAGAAGTCTCAGTGATCACTTAGGAAATGAATTAAAGCATATTTATATTTTTATTTAAAACATTCCCTAGACTGTCTCTTTCCAACATCAAGCTTTGTTATCACTCTTCAGCTTTTTTATTCTGGAAATCTAGTGACTTGATTAAGAAAGTTTACAGATTTACGCTGGCAAGTTTTGTGGCTATACTTGCTGGTTTCAAATGGAAAATCATTTGATCATCACCTACAGTTCCAATGAGCCTTTAACTGTAAACAGGTAACTTTTATTTGTTTTTATTAAAAACATCTACCGCCATCCTTCCGTATTGGTGAATGTCTCACCTGCATATTCAACCAACAGCAGATTAAAAATACTTGGGAAAAAAACCCCAGAAAGTTCCAAAACGCAAAACTTGAATTTGCCACATGCTGGGCACTCTGCTGAATCCATGCGAATGAAGTGACGTGTAGGTGTACCCTGTTGTAGCCTATATGCAAATACTATGTCATTTGATATAAGAGACTTCAGCATCCTCAGATTTTGGTATCGACAGGAGTTGCTGGAACCAATCCCCCTCTGCAACTGAAGGACAAATGTATTCTGATTGCAAATGGCAACTCAGGAAAATTGAGAATATATTAAAAAGTATAAAGTAATATAAAACTATATTGTGATAGTCACCAAAATATATATGTTTTGCATTTTCTTTATCTCTATTTATAAAACCTAAGTTTTTAAAAAAATCCTCACCTGAGGATATGTTTATTGATTTTAGAGCAAGAGGAAGGGAGAGAGAGAAACAGTGATGTGAGAGAGAAACATTGACTGGTTGCCTCCCATAGGTGCCGAAACCTGGGATGGAACCCCAAACTTAGGTATGTGCCCTGATTGGGGATCGAACCTGAAAACTTTTTGTATACTGGATGATGGGCCAATCAACTGAGTCACCTAGCCGGGGCAAAATCTAAACTTTTTTTTACTTAACATGCCATGAATATTTTCCCATACAACTAAATACTTTTTAATGGTATGATTTTTGGTGGCAAAACAGTAGCCATTGCATTGATGTATTATTTAACTACTTTTCTATTGTTGGACACCTGAGTTGTTTCATATATATATAGATATATATTTCCAAGAAGGGAAGTTATCTATTGCTTCAAAAGTTATTTATATTTTTAGCCTCCTTCTAAATAGTTACTGTCAAATTGTCCGTAAATGTTATACAAGTTCACACAGCCATCACCAGTGGATAGAAGTAAGACATGAAGTACCAGCATTGGTATTAGCACTATTTTTACACATTTCATTTACAAATCAACCTCCTAAAGGATGTTCCCTGTTCATCTGAGCATTCACTGTGCTTGCTCCACAGCCCAGGACCATTAATGCTTTTGTCATCATATGAGTAGCTCACATGATGACACTGCTCATTGTGATGCTGAGGATGTGGAACCCTTAATATTCTAAAAGATTGTTTGGTGTAATTGCTTCAGTTCAAGATTTTTCTTTTAACCTTTCCTATGATGTTTAGAGTCAGAACTCAATTCCTGTACACCTTAAGCTACGGTATGCAGTATGCCTGACCTATAACTTGGTTCAAGTCATTCATATTTATGTTATTTTTGTCTGCTTATTATACCAACAAGGTGGAAAAAAGCAATCTCAGTTCCCCTGAAAGGTAAAATTCTACTTTTTTTTTTTGGTATAACTAGAGTTTTAAAAATAGGTTAGATAAATTATAGTACATGTAGGAATATGTGCACATGGGGAGTTTATGAGAAAGTTCATGAACACATTTAAATCCAAACTTAAATATAAAATTTAATTTAAGAACTGGGGTGGGAGACAGTAAAAAATATTTTTTAATTAAGACATTATTTTAATGTATACAAAACAATAAGTACATAATCCTGTTTAAATTATATAATTTTGCATCACAAAAGGAATGACTAAAACATCTTTTCTCATGGCTCCATCTTTTCAGTCAAAATGGTTTGAACTTTGACTAAGCTAATTGAAACTTCTATTTATTGTGATTTTTTTTCCTCAATGACTTTTTTTTTCTTTTTTTATGTGTGACTGAAAGCAGTTGCCATTAATGAAAAAAACAGAAAGATTAAAAATGTGAAATGTTTTAGAGGACATATTTTATGCTTCTATTGATACAGATTCTAACACGAGGTGGACAAGCAATACATATCATAAGTCACTTTAAATTGAATAATTTCACCCTAGAGAAGAGCATACTCCCTGAAAAAAATTTTTTTAATTTTTATTTTTACTTAGTCTTGTGCTTTTCCTGTGGCCCACTATCACTCAGTAATTTGATTTGATATTACAGAAACGGGATATTCCATTAATATTTTTCAATCAAACTGTGTAAAATGTTATCTAAAAATGCTCTAGATTCCTTAATTTAAAGCTCTCCCTGACGTTTTGACCAAACAACTGAACACAGATTTTTTTTTTTGCCGTTGTCTTGCTGTGAACATTGCCCTAGTGATAGCTCCGTATTTCTCTCATCTCATCATTCAGAAGCTATTTATCCATTTTTTTCCCACTGCCTCCTTCAATCTCCCCCTCCCCCATCATTGAATGTCTGTTCAGCCCCCACACATTCAGGCATATTTATTCCCGTAAAGATAGTGACTCTTATGGTTTATTCTAAGACTAAATCTGCGTTGCCCAGTGACTAAGGACTTAAGTATGCACAGTGCTTCTACGCTTATCCTCCTACCTAACTTGACTACTCAACTTTTTTATTTCTTTTTCTCAGAATGCTTGGTTTTGGCACAGTTCAGTTAACACACTACTGCCAGGCCACTAATTGATTCCTAAAACCTGGCATTTGTTTTTTGTTTTCTCCTATCTTCCCTAATGGTACAGCACTACTAAGCAGGAAGGAATGCAAAGAACTAGAAAGTTCAAAGTAATTGAGGATCTGTCCATTCACACTGTCTGGCATCAGGCCAGTGTAGAACCTGGAACATTTGAAAAATATTTATAAAGTTTTAACCCTTTTTGCTAAGCCGATGAAGTGGGTTTGCAGCTGTAGCATTTGTGTTAACAGCAACAGAAGTAAGCTTGGTTGAACATGCTCTTTATATGTTCAGAATTATATGGCAGATTTCTCAAAAAAGGATTACTTTTCAATTTCCGTACTATTGTACAGTGCGAGCTAGTTATTTTCTGTGAGATTGCAGAGCTGGGCATTTCAGATAAAACATTACTTAAAAGTGGCAGCCCTATTTCATGGGTCCTTATGTCGGAAATGAAATTTAAATAAATGCCACTGTATTTGAGCAAAAACGAAAATGGTATGTCGCATTTCTATTGTAAGTGTCCTGCAAGCCCAGCCATAGCTAGGTTCATACCTACATTCATTAATAAAAGTGGAAATGTGAAAAAAAATGCACAGGACTATAGAAATATCTTATTAAATATTTATGAAATGGCTGTTTTTTGTTTGCATTAGGAAAGCTTTTGTAAATGAAAGCGTGTTTTAAAATGGTGTGAAATATAGAAACATTTTCAGTAGAACCACTAGATTTTATTGCAGTAAAAACTAAGGTTAAAATAACACGTCACTGACACTGGTAAAAAGAAAGACAAAGGATAGGTCTAGATAGGCTTAAATGCAAACTAAAATATAAATGGATACCAAAGTGTATTCACTCTAAGTTAGATTTAGATTAAAGTTAAAAAGAATACAGAAGTTCTATTAAGAGTTACCTATAACACACGCAGGTTTGATCATGTCATCAACACTAAATAACTGAAAATCTTTCAGATTTCAATTTTTAAAAAAAAGTTATAATAAATCCTATACCAAGTCCAGAAACTGTCTCTAAGTTATATAGTTACATAATTGGAGTCAATATTGGAGAAAATCAGGATAGTATTTAAGAGGTGAAGGTGAGTAATATGAAATTGTTTTCTTAGAAAAATTTTTGCAAAAACATAATATTTTGGTAATATGAAAGTAGTCATCACTCATTCTCTTCAGGTAGTGATCACAGCTGTAACAGAAGGGAATGAAAAGGAGAAAAAAAACTTCACAGCATGATTTGTTTTCTAATAATAAATACCTCTAATACTTAATGTGTACATTAACTTTTAAAATCTACACACTGAAACGAGATTACATACCTTTGACAGACTTGCTCTTTCAAGTGGCTGTTTTTATACAACTTGTTTTTTAAAGCTGTTTTACTGTTAAGTGATGAATAGACAGTTGTATATGTAAAATGGTCTACTGGTACAGTGTTCTGTCAACATACGTGCATATGTAGTAATATTGCAGGCATTTTTATTGCAGTTTATTGTTCCGGCTTCCAAATAAGTCAGATAAAATCATGTACAAGAACATTAAAGATTAAGGGAAGTGGTTCCCTTAGGTGATTGATGGCAAAAATTCACCTTCCCGTTATTACAGTAAATGGACAGTAATATATTTGGCTACTACTTTCTTACAAATTTGGATTTCTAGTTGCAGAGCTGCTGCGTGTCTCATGTTTGTGGCTTCTTCGGTTGTCTTTTCGTAGGAAAAGGTGCCACGGTGTTGGGTAAATGTGCTGTTTCTTCTTTGTAAATATTAAACTCCATGTTTTTAAACATACAGTGCTAGCAAAAATAAGTCAAAGATGTAATGTCTATTTAAGTCCATTTGATCTAGTCTTTAGTTCCTAAATTAGATTCCATGCTTCGGCTTGAATCAACAGTGTATTAAAAACTTCAAAAAAAAAAAAAAAAGTCATATGGTCCATTCTCCCCTGCATACACAGGTACGAGGCAGAAATGTGTGAAAACTTTTTCTAACCATTTAAATACTGTAGGAAAAAAACAAGCTTTTATGCATGCGCTTAAAAAAAAAACTTGTCATTAAATCTTTTACTCAGGACATTCCGAGTTTGCTTTGCTAAATGGAGAGAGACAAATCTTAATTTATCACACCGCCCCTAGTTTTCCATTAAAGTACAGTTTGTATATTTAAAAATACACACTCGTTATACAGGTCTTTCAAAAACCTTAACGCCCCCTCCGAGCTGCCTTCTGGGTTTCAACTTTCGAGTTTCAGGTCCTTGCACAACACCTCAGACGTGCAAAACTCTCTTTCTTCCTAGTCCTGGCAGACAACAGTCCGAAGAGATCTCCCTTCACGTCTCCACCCTAATTCCCTCTCTTCCTAGATTCCACCGGCTTCTCTCCTTTCCTCCGCCCCCAGCTCCGCCAGCCCACTCTGTCAGAAGTTGTGTACAAACTGCGCGGCCGCCCTGAGCGCGAAGCTCGTGGCCTCAGAAGAGGGGTGCGGTCAGTGCGGCGGAGGCGGGGCTCTGGGAGAAGTTCTTCCTTCTCATAGGCTAGCCTGTCGGGCCCGGCCGACCTCGGGGCCTGAGGATTGGCTGCAGTTCTGCCAGTCTGGCTGGTGGGCCACGCCCACCCAGAGTTGGGTAAAAGAGACGCGGGCGTCAAGTGTCAGTAGTCGCGGGGCAGGTACGCGCGTTCGCAGCTCGCTCGCAGAGACCAGCGGTGGCGGGAGCGGTCCCCGGCAAGCGAGAAAGCGCGGTGGGGCGGGGCGGGAGAAAGTGGCTGCTCGGAGGACGTTGGCGTTTACGCGTGGCCGAGCGGAAGAGTTTTGCTTTTCGTGCGCGCCTTCGAAAACCGCGCCTGCTGTGGACTAAGGGGTCCGCCCGAAGTCTCCCCTCCTCCGCCTGCGACCCCGCGTGGAGCTCGCCGGCCCGCGCCAGCGTGGGCGAAGTGGGAAGTGCGCTCGACTCGCGCCCCGCGACCGGAGCCGCCTCCTGAGTGCCCATGGCTACGCGGGTGCTGACCATGAGCGCCCGCCTGGGACCCGTGCCCCAGCCACCAGCTCCGCAGGACGAGCCCGTGTTCGCGCAGCTCAAGCCAGTGCTGGGCGCCGCGAACCCGGCCCGCGACGCGGCGCTCTTTTCCGGCGAGGAGCTGAAGCACCCGCACCACCATCCGCAGGCGCAGCCGGCGCCGCAGCCCGCTGCGGGCCCGCGGCTGCCCCCGGAGGAGCTGGTCCAGGTAGGAAGAGCGGCTTCCCTCCCTCCTGGGGCTCGGGCGTGTCCCGCCGCTGCAACGCGCGGGCGACAGGGGCCGCTCCAGGCTGGGGCGTGCGTCTGGGCTCAACGGGAGCCGGAGCTGGGGTGGGCAGCCCCGCCCTGCCCTCCTAGCCAGGGCACCCGCATTTCGCAGTGAGAAAGTGGGCCGATCTCAAGAGGAGGGTCCTAGGTGAACCTGCCCTGGCGGGTCGTCCGGCAAAGGGTAAAGTGAGAACTAGGTGCTTTCGCGCACCTTTTTTTTTTTCTTTTTAAACATTTTAAATATTTGGAGGCTCAAACCTCGTACCTCACGCCGAACTTTAGTTCAATTACGCCTTTCGCCTTAATCTCCCCCTTCTCGTAGTGCAGGGGCCCTGGAGGTTCACCCCCGCCCCACGTCGGCTCGTGTTAAGTGGAAACGCAAATCGGGGTTTTGGGAGGGGCCCCCCTCGGGGTCCTTTTTTCTTATCTCGTGAGGCTGCCTTTGGAAAGCCGGAAAAGCATAAGATGTATCGGAGTGATTATTTTTTCCTTAAAAAGAACGCCGGGGTGTTGTTTTCTTCATGTGCGCGTAAATTTCCTCCCGGAGCCGCGTTGAAAGCTGGCACTTGGCTTGTACACTTGCCCGGCAGCCGAATTAGAGCAACCGCCTGTTTCTTTCGCCCACGCAGGGAGTTATATAGCCCAGAAAAAACTTCCCGGGACTTTTAGCTTGTCCCAAGGAAAAAAAAATTGGAAGCATACCCACATGCAAACAGCTGGAAGAGCTAAAATCAGAAACCACTAACCACCACGGAGCGAAGGGCACGAAAGAGTTTAGTTCGGTTTATTTCAAGACGCTTCATTTAATAGTCCCTTGGTATATTGCATATTGCTGCTCTGCTCCTACGCCGGGGGGGTCCACGAGTGTCGCCGTACTGGGAAAGGACAGTGGCATTTGTCAAAGAGATGACTCACATGATTAGAGCGTTAATTTTTATTTTTAAATCGTGTTTATCCGAGAAACCGCGTCCGCATCCTCACTGAAGGATACGAGGTCGGACATGAAACGCTTTGGAAATTGTCAGTAGCAAAAAAAAAAAAAAAAAAAAAAAAAGCCAAAAATACATCCCCCACAAACGCGACTGTATTCACCGATTAAGACGCCACGGTTAATCGTTTGATGAGCCATTTAGTTAGGGTGTATTTTTTTTCTTTTAAAATTTCCTTTTCAGTGTTAAAGGAGTACTTAAGCTTATGTTATAGTGGGAGAGAAGATAGCTGTTAGAAAGACTTGTTGCAAGCTGGATTCCGCCCTTAAAAAAATAAATCACCATTGAAAACGATTTGGTTATTTCCTTCCATTTGTCAGGTTTTGCTCAGGAGAGACCAAGAGTATAAAGTATGACTGGGCTTTTTACAGAGTAAGGGGGGATGTAGCGATGTCCCACCGAACAGGACCTGAGGAATGCTTTGCTGGTGACTGTGCTAGTGATACAGCAGCCTCTCCCCACCCACGGGGCCTTAGCACCACTCCACCAAGGGAGTGATTTTCCCCTAGGTAATTAAAGATCTGTTTTAGATAGGGATATAAATAGGAACATTTCATTATCATATTAACCAATTACAGAATCTGATTAAAATCAACATTTAGATCAAATGTTGAATGCGAACTTGTTCTTTCAGTGGATACTATGTTTTGATCAAAATATTGTATTTAGGTTTCCTATCAACTAGAAACCAGAAAAGTCACTGAAATAGTCAAGGAATTATGTCTTACATGAAATATTTCATCAGTATCTATCTAAGCAGAAATAAAATAAACCCCAGAACTTTGTAATATTATTTTTAAGGTTTGCTTAGTTAAAAAAAACACACACACATTAAAGTTACCTGTACGAGATGAGTAGAATTGAGGTACTTTGGCAATATTACAATATTGTACTTCAGTTGCAAACTTCACTAATCGCGCAGGGATTCCTGCTTGTATGCAAGTGATAATAATGTGTACTTTATTAATTGTGTCAGAAAGGAATATGTTTTGTGTTTGCTTCCCTTTTTTGCTTGATTTGCCTCATTCACTTTTTGTCCTCAGTTGATTGTGGGAGTGGTTTTACCAAATTCATGTTACACAGGGTTTCGTAAGGTTTTAGTGAACCAGTTATTACACAATTGACAAACCTGGTATGTTTATAAGCAACACTTGGGAGGAGTTTGCCCAAGTACTTTTCTCAGGGATTGTTGGGGAATTTTTAGTAAGCACCGTTTGTTTGTTCTTCCTGAGATGATGAATTAGGTGGATTATGCCTGTTTGTATTCTTCTTTTTTAGACAAGATGTGAAATGGAGAAGTATCTGACACCTCAGCTCCCTCCAGTTTCTATAATTCCAGAGCATAAAAAGTATAGACGAGACAGTGCCTCAGTCGTAGACCAGTTCTTCACTGACAGTGAAGGGTTACCTTACAGTATCAACATGAACGTCTTCCTCCCTGACATCACTCACCTGAGAACTGGCCTCTACAAATCCCAGAGACCGTGCGTAACACACATCAAGACAGAACCTGTTACCATTTTCAGCCACCAGAGTGAAACGACTGCCCCTCCTCCGGCCCCGACCCAGGCCCTCCCTGAGTTCACCAGTATATTCAGCTCACACCAGACCGCAGCTCCAGAGGTGAACAATATTTTCATCAAACAAGAACTTCCTACACCAGACCTTCATCTTTCTGTCCCCCCGCAGGGCCACCTGTACCAGCTACTGAACACACCGGATCTAGATATGCCCAGTTCTACAAACCAGACAGCAGTAATGGACACTCTTAATGTTTCTATGTCAGCCGCCATGGCAGGCCTTAACACACACACCTCTGCTGTTCCGCAGACTACGATGAAACAATTCCAGGGCATGCCCCCTTGCACATACACAATGCCAAGTCAGTTTCTTCCACAGCAGGCCACTTACTTTCCCCCGTCACCACCAAGCTCAGAGCCTGGAAGTCCAGATAGACAAGCAGAGATGCTCCAGAATTTAACCCCACCTCCATCCTATGCTGCTACAATTGCTTCTAAACTGGCAATTCACAATCCAAATTTACCTGCCACTCTGCCAGTTAATTCGCAAAACATCCAACCTGTCAGATACAATAGAAGGAGTAACCCCGATTTGGAGAAACGACGCATCCACTACTGCGATTACCCTGGTATGTGCTCCTACCTGGTTGAAGCATCGTTCGTGTGTGTGTGTGTGTGTGTGTGTGTGTGTGCGCGTGCGCGCGCGTGCCTTTTTCCAAACTCAGGTAAATTTACAAAGGAAAGGAGTGTTGACAATAAAAATCACCTGTTTTGTTCTTCTTGTATCCCGGTCTCAGTGTCTTACCCTGTTATGTGCTACTTAGTTGCCAGTTGCTTATTTTATGTTAAAAAAAAAAAAGGCTAGAATATTCTGGGGGAAAAGCTACTTACCTTTTCCTCTCTTTAATGTTAAACAAGAATTTGAATTTGAGTTATGCCAGACTGACTTTAACATAATTTCCAGTCACAAATTGGAGATTTTAATTCTAAATTAGGTACCCTGAAAAGACATCACTTAAGTAAGGTAGAAGAAAGTGTGTGGTAATGAAGTGGGGATTGAGTCGGCTGCTACAAGACAAGACTGTCTACAGAATAGATTTAAGGGTAGTGCTGATAGCATATGAGCCTGTATGCTCATTTTTGAATTAGATAATTTCAAATTCATGTTCATGACCGAGAACATGAATTGGTGGCAGTAATGAATATATCTGCAAGTTGCTGGCATAAGCTAGTTTATGATTTATACAGGGTATAATTTGTTGATTATGGTACATGGTACAGCATGACATACTAAGGGAGAAAACAAGAAATGTAGGAGTGCCAAAAGTGGCAGTCATCTCGGTTAATGGTTTAACATTGCCAACTCTGGAGCCATGAAAAATTTTAAATCACTGAAGTATGTATTACTAGTATGAAGTACCTACTGGAATATAGACACATTTCGCATTTGTAGCTTAATTTGAGATTATCCTTTCTGCTAAAGTGATACATATGTAAAGCAAATCACTTTAATTTTAGAAAAGTAATAGGGGAGTGCTTTTTAAAACTGAAGCTTCAGGTATCTAGCATGAGATTTCTTCTTTAAAGCCAGATTTTAAACACGAAATCATCAAATGTAAAGATTTCAAAGGATCTCCAAAATGACAAGCTGTTTTCTTTCCTGCTTTATTTTAGGCTGCACAAAAGTTTATACGAAGTCTTCTCATTTAAAAGCTCACCTGAGGACTCATACTGGTATGTAATTTTCTTGTTAATTCTGTGAGTTGTGTAAATAGTGTAAGTGGTATTCATCCTTTTAAAAGCCAACACTTGTTTGATCTCTTCTTTCTTCTGTCAACTTTTATTTTTTAATGGCCTACCTTTTCAGCACTGGCTTGGCTCAAAATTTAGTTCAATGAAAAAGTCTGGTTCCAGGAAGGCTGATGTTCGCTTACCAAGACCTTGCCCTGTCACCTCACATAGAATTAATTACCCAAAAATGTAAACAACGATGTTTACTAATGGATTTTAAAACTTGTAATGGAACTGCTATTTCTTATCATGAAGGGAAAAATGTAGCTCATTTTTTCTTCAGCAAATCAGTTGGTTTCTATAAAGCTACATTAAACACTAAAAACGTCTATTTAGCATGTAAATCATACTGGGTTTAATACATTATCTTTAGTTTTATCTCTAGCCTAAAATATCAGTGTTCAACATGCTGTGGTTGATGAAAGGAAGGGCTGGAATTGCAAAGTATTAAAGTCAGACAAAGATAGGATCGTGCTTTAAAAGTTTTTTGATACCCTACCCTAGTCTACATTGGATGCATATGGGAGACTATTCTAGCTTATATGAAAATTTTCAAAATGTGCTTTTAAATTATGCCCTTTAATTTTATAAACATATATTTTGCCAGATGTATACAATCACATTTAAATGCTTTTTAATTTCAAAACTTTTAAGTCAGAACCTGTTTCAGGACAAAACCAGGTGGCATGCTTTCAGAACCTCCAAATATCAAAATATTTTCAAACATATAGATAGTTACTATTTGCGGTTTTGTTAAAAGGACAGCCCTAAAGGAGATAACTTAAACAGTGATTGTGTTTTATTTTCATTAAACACAGCCTTACCTAAAGTTCAAAGAATAAGTTTGCTAATAAAAGCAATGACCTAGCAAAATGTTTTATTCCATCATTGCTATGGAAACCGAAGTATTCAACAGTTCCTTTGAATGGGTTGTTGGATTAGTGTGAGGACTTGAATCTCTCCAGGCTAGATGTTACTATGGAAATTGAGTTTTGATAAATGAAGTAGTTATCTCTAACTGCTGCATTAAAAAGTAAAAGCCTTTGAACGAAGGTCAGTGCTGAAACGGGGCACTAAGGAATATGGCTGCAGACATTTTGTATGTCTGTTAGGTATTGCATATCCCAGTGATCAGCACTTCTTATTAAAATCTAAATAGCATCGCCAGCAATGTGGTGGATTCCAAGGCTTTCTGAGAAACTGCTTTTAAAGAAAAAACATCTCATGTATTTATCAGTGAGACGATGGGGTTGTTTTGGCCTGATGTTTCTTTAAAGATACACAGATTGATTGTATAAAAGGAAAGTTCCTACTGAAGTAACTCAAAGAAGGAATTGTATTTATAAAATATGTTGAACACACACCCATTAAGCATAGAATAAACTCAGTCTAAAGTTTTCAAAATACAAATGACGAGGCCAAGAACACATTCCATGTAGAGATATTAAAACATCCTTTTATAAAATCCATGTTAAGGAAGGACACATTGAAAACAGGTTTTTACCTGAATTTTGATTAAGGGGAAGTGGAAGTAACTTCAAAACATTCAGACTCTTGTTTCTCTTATTTGGAAGTCCTTGAAATAAGAGATAGGGAGGAGTGAACGTTTTTCATGAGGTTAAAGTCCCCTAATAAAAGAGGGGTGCAATTGCATAGAGCGATATAATCAAGTATATTGCAAGGATGTGGTCACAACATATCAAAATGGCCTTGCAACCCCTGCAAGTCAGGGTTTAGTGCACTGAATGCTTATACCTGCGGTTCTGGAACCTGACCTGCTGGTAAAGAAATTTAATAGTGGGTTGTCTTAACAATGCTTGTACTAATAAAAACAAGCCAAAAAGAGGACCTAGGCCTAGTTTGGGTTCCATGCATGGACTTTTTCACCTGATCATAAATGTGGGGCCATCGACATTTAATGAGAGACCATTTAATCCAGTTTAATAAAGTTTTGTTTGATTGTCTTTCAAATGCCTTGGGGAGGGTTTGTAGCAGACTTGTTCATCTGGCTAAACCCGTTCTTGGGTAATCATAGAGCATTGAGGTTGTTTTCTCCTCATTTCTAGTTTCTAGACAATACCTTTTAAAATTACCTCTCTCCTTGCATCCTCCCCACCCTGCCTGTTGTTTTTTAATGAATGTATCCGAAACCAGCAAAGACTTGCTTTTTTTTTTTTTTTTTTTTTTTTTTCCCCTCTTTTAAGGCCCAGGCATTTCTAAAGTACTTATTCCATTTAATAGCTTTTTGTTTTCTTTCTGTTCCCCTTGCCCAGTTTTTATTAGAGGATTTAAAAAACAATCCAAATGGGAATGTTGATATTATATTTGATGATACAAAAGTTGTTTTTTAAATGATTGCCATTTGCAGGCAGAATGTGGAGCACCCTACCTAGCCTTTCTTTGGAATATAATTGTAAATGCTTTAAAATGTCAAGTTACCTTATGTTTTAAAAATGATGTCAGCAGTTAAACTACGTCTGAGTTCTTTTTAATTGCTTATTCTGGATTTTTAGATTGTAAATGCTTCTTGACTTGCAAATTGAACGTAAGGGAAGAGTCCTTTCAAAACAAAGACCTTTTAAAAACAATTTTAGATGAAAGAGTAGATGATACTTTCTCGAACCAGAAGTCTGAGAGCATTCATGTTTTTCTAAGTTCATACCTTTTTTTCTTCTTTTTATTAATAAAGAATATACAAATAATACAAAGTTCTGTCTTTGTATGGTTAGACAATATATCTGAATCTATTCCAGGAAATTATTGTATTTCACTTAAAAACATGTTATGTCTTTATATACATCAGAGCATATTTATAGACCTATAGAGGTAACCTTTACAGGGATGTGTGTTGTATACATGTCATGCCTCTGGTTACACAATTGTGGCTGCTTCAACAGTGTCAAGAACTGGTAAATTTCCAAATCAAAATACTTGTACTTTTAATAGCATTTAGATGTGAATAGTCTCCTGAAATCTGTGTATGTCTCATGACGTATATAATGGGCTATTCTTGTTGCCACCATTTAAAACTTATTCCCAAGTACCTTAAAAAAAAAAGATTCACATACCATTTTGCCGTTACAAGTCAACGTACCTGCTAGACTGATTCATGAATCAAATAGCAAAATCAGCTGCAGCCAGCAGGATAGTTGTTTGTTCATGTATCTGACTAGTTTTAATTTCATAATGAAGATTTAAGATAACCCAGACTACATATGGAAAGAAAAACTTGTAAGAAATTGAACTTTTTTTCATGCCACTGGTACTGTTTTTTTGGTATGCCTATGAGTACCGTAAGTTAAAATACTTATATGTTGAGTGTGGAAATATTTTTGAAATTTGTGTTTACACATTAGTAAAAAGTGCTTTCCAAAGAAAAAGTTCAGAAGAAGTAAATAGTGAACTTAATACAGATGTCTGAAATCTCCGTGGTTTTAGTCACATGTGTGAATGTGCACTTGACCCTAGAGAACATGCTAAAGCAGTTGGGAAAGCAGGATATAGTACCGTTTTTAGATCATTCCATCAGTTTTGGCTGGCCAGCAGGGTGGAAAGTGAGCAGTTGTGCAGAGAGGGTCTTTGAGCCTCACGCACACGTGGCTCAAGTGTCCCTTAGGCCCAGATTCTGTGCACAGCTGTCCTGGGTGCACTCTTGATTCCCAAAATGACTTGCTAAGGGTTGATACGAGAAGGACATTTTTGGAAGCCACTCCACAAAAGAAAATGGAAATCTACGAGTCACATAGGAACACAACATGGACTCTGAGTAAAGCAGTTGGTACTGCATTTCACAGTGAGCTGTGTTCAGGGCTCCACAGCACATCTTAGGGATTTGTCGCCCAGGCCTGGCTACGAAGATGGTAAACTCCCATGTTCTTCATACTTGATTATGTAGGACGTTATTTCCTAATGATATTTCTGTTACGATGTTGCTATGTGTGCTTTAAAATACATCATCTTTGCTTGAGATTTGTTCCTAAGTATTGATTTTAGTTACACTTTGGGTACTAAAAAAAAATCCTTAGGTATAAATTTCTGTGTACTACTTTGCTCTACATGATTATTAAATATACTAGGTGTAGATTTTTATTTAAAAAATATTGACAGTGTTGACAGTAAAGACTTTTATTCCTGGCACTTCCCCACTAAAAGAAATATTGAAAGTGTTCTGAAAATTAGATTTCTTTTTTTTTTTTTTTTTTTTTTGTGGAACTGTGGAAAAGAGTGCAAAGTTTAAAAAAATATATAGGATTTCACTTCCTTAGAAAATTATTTAGAGCTAATTTCAGCATAAGATTATACATATATTTCCATAATTATATATGGACTTTAAGGGGATGAATGATATAGTCTGGATCTAAGGATCAATATTAGCTAAGTGTGTGACCTGTGTTGCTGGTAGAGGTTAAAGTTTGCAGGATGAAATTTAGTGCTCAGTAATTTTTTTGAGTCTGAATTTGAAAGCTACGCAGGAAAAAGTATCACACTTAGCCTACAGTGTTACCTGTTACTAGTTAAACATTCTTAAATTATTTTCATTTGCAGCTTTATATATTGACAATTTCAAGCTTATGTTTAAAAAAAAGTGGTAGTTTTAAGAGACTTTCTGGTTTCAGACCTCTGGAAAGGTATTTATGAGTTTGAAAGCTTATTTCTTTTTACTGACTCTAACTGGAAAGATTAAACTTTGCTTCTAGGACTTGTTCTTTCATCTGAAAAACATTTACGTAGGAAATTTTTGTTCTGCAATGATAAAGCTTATCAAAGGTTTAGAAGTTGAATTTGATCAAGCAAACATTTTTGACTGATCCTGCAGTGAATCCAAAGAGAATCTCTCCCCTCTTCTTATAAACGGGTGGGAGATTTGTTCCTAAATAGATTAAGTAGAATTGCTGAAGTTGAGATAGAGACAATCAACGCTAAAGGTAGAGAAAATGTAATTTTTATTTTAGAGCAATAATTTAATCACCCAAGATTTTTACTTTGGCAGATATTTTTAGTTCTATAGAATGTAGTAGCTGTTTACTTGATGACCTACATCTTTTCTGGTGAAGGATTAGAAACAAAGTAATGGCCTACTTTAGTAAAAGTATCTCTGTAACAGCATTCTTATTCTGTCAGCCTGTATTATTTATATTCAAGGATCTCCAACGATTCTAATTAAGGGTGGCTCATTGTTATAGAAGTGCACTGTAGATGACTTTCATTTAAAAAACATCTAGGCAGAATAATAACTATCTCTTTGACTGACTAACTGCAAACTTTCGAGTTGGGAGGAAGCTTCCTGATCAAGGTAACTACATGAAATGCAAATTAAAGGAAAGGATATTTAGTACTTGGGCAGTGCTAGAAATATGAAAATAACGACTTTTTCTATTTTGGTTAAAAAAGAAAAGGATGAAATATTTTATCAGTACTTTTTAAAAAATTAGCCTGGGCTCTTAGGAGAAAGTGAATCTGAATGTTTTCTTTCTGTCAGAAGACTCATGGATTGGTGTTTTATTTCATTAACACCGTTAATGATAGAGGATGCTTTCTCCATTGCTTTTGTTGAGAATCCCCAGGAGAAGTAGCAGTAGTTTAGGAGCCTAGAGATTTATCCTGCTGGGATTCTAGACTGTAAACCTTGTCAGGGTATCCCCACCAACCCCCCTTTAGATTTAGCAGATCACTGTTCTCTGTCCCCAGGAGAAGTCCCCTCGCTGCCTTTGACTAGTAGTAGGGCCTCCAGAACTTCTTAGTTTTCATCAAATACAGCCCAGTACTGTAAAAGAAAACTGTTTACATAGAATTTACTTATACCTGTACAGCCATAGGATGGAGAGGCAAAAGGTATGATTCTCACATAAATAAATGCACATTTAGTTGGATTATCCTCAGTGGTCCTAGGCAGAAAAGAACCAGGCAAAGCCCTGTTGCTGGTGAGGCCATAAGAAAAGGACAATCCCATAGACTCACACTAGATGCTTTCCTGTTTCTTGCACCTTCCTTTCTTTTCATTAATGGAAATAACCGAGTTGGTCTGACTTGAGCCAAATATGTGATTGTTCTAGAAGCGTGGCATTAGCGCTGGAATAGAAGACAGACTCTGCCCTTGAGGAACTTTCAAAGCCAGTTGGTGGCAAAATACAGCTATTTGAAGCCTCTGTGCAGCAGTATATGTGCAAGTGCACACCAGCCCTTCAAAAGGACCTTAAGTGATGATGGGAATGCAGAGAAGGGATCTCTCCTGAACTGTTCAGAGGTTTTCTGGGAGGGGTGAGGTGAATCGGGTTTTTTAAAGACAGGGATAAATACAAATTGACTAAAAGAGAAAGAAGGATTTTTCTTTCTTAATATATCCTTTTAAAGTAATCAGTTTGCTTAAAGCGGGTACATTATTGATAGGGCCGCTATAGCAAATATTAGATGTATTTTATAAATACTAGTAACACTAATCTTTGAAATGAACTGCCTACCCTTCTGTTCCAAGTGTAGGAGATGTATTACAATGAGCTTTAATAAAAGATGCTTAAAAGGAAAATTACTGGCATTCGTATATAAAAATATAAATGAGCCTAAATCATTCTACATTATCCTTTTTTCGATATCTAATATTCATGAATTTACTTAATTTTGGGGTTAATGTTTCTTATTTCTTTACCTTTTTTATTAAAATATATAGAGACTGTTTAAGACTATAAATTCTCTACGTCTGTAATGATGGGGAAAAAATCTAACTGTTATTGAATTGCATGGAAATATTTTCCTCCTGAAATAAGAGCTCATTTTGAACTTCAGGACTCTTGAATTTTAAGAATTAAGATCAAATAAAATTATTGAACTGATTTATTCCACTTTACCAGTTTGCATTGTTTTTGGTCTCAGAATAGGATATGGATTTTAAGTTCTTTGAAGCCAGAGGTCAAGTCTTATTGGTTGTATTCGGCAAGTCATTTAGTACGTTACACTCTTGTTTACTAAACATTGACTTTAATCCTCATGGTTTTTAGCCTTTATTAGATATCATTGATTTGGATTATCTTTTAGCCAGACATACAAATTTACTGTAATAACTTTTAAAAATCACATAAAATAACTAAGAATAATATTTTATCTGTTTTGTTAGAAGTATCTTTGTAGAACCTTCTAGGGAAAGGCCTAGAAGAAGGTCTATTGAATGTGTTCACCAGAGCAAAGAAACCTCCCATTCTATTGTGCTAGATTCAAGTCATTTTTTATCTGTTCATTAGAGGGAAAAAATAAGATAGATAATGTTTTAGTTCATCACTAAAAATTTTTTGAATACTTCACAAATATATTCTGCTTAGTGTGGGGTAAAGGGGAACCATTATTAAATAATAATAATTTGGAGGTTGTCAATACCAGGACAGTTTAGTGTTCAGGACCCCACATGACCTCAAAGGTGGGTCTTCACTGAAGACCCAGTGCTTGAGACAGTCTGGGTTAAGGCCTGCTCTGTGTCCATTAAGCTGGACCTTAACTGACCTTCACAAGTGGCTTGAGAATCTTTAAATAAATTTGAACAAAAAATCGTTCATATAGAGCTTATTAATGTTTGCTAATGGAGGATTTAAGTAGAACATTAAGGATAAGTGGCAGGCTAGGATTCTTAATGTGGAGCTCGTCGTTCTTCTACTAACTCACAGAGTTAATGTGAGGATTGAGTGAAATAATGAGAAGTACCTGACTCGAGTGTGTGCTCATCGGATGTTTGTGCTTGTGCCTTTATATGTATGTTTAACCTAAACTTTTTTTTTTTTTTTTTTTTTAAGATTAGGGGTTCCTAGCAAAAGAGTCCTAGCGATTTTAAAGTAGAATTAGAAAATGCATAGTTCATTTGAGAGATAAAGTGGAAGCTTGTTTTTTATGCTGTACAAACTTGTCACTTTTTTTCTTTTTGCCTTTGGAAAGTTTCACATTAACAGCATAAGAACTTAAAAATACAGTTGATGTTGAAAGAGCTTAACTAAATATTTTAAATTGGTGGTATTGGAAAAGGATTCTGTAAAAATCCAATTAAACTTTTGAAAGCTCTATCCTGTTGAAATAACTTAAAGGAAGTCAGTTTGGTTTCCCAGAAGTACTGTGCATAGTGTTTCTGGCTGAGGAAGAAAGGCCGAAATCAGCTATTTGGCCAGAAATTGGGTACCAGCTTCCTCTACAATGTTTTACTTGAGCGGTGTTGACACTTGAACAAATCCCATAGAAACTGCCCCAAGTGGGGAACAGTTGTCCTTGTTTTATAAGACTTGGTCCCATAACTAGTGTCCCAGACACTGTTAGTATTCTTGGCTGAATAATCTATATATGTGCATGAACTGGGAGCATACCCCCAGATGTTTAGGAACTTTAATTGGCTACTCTTTTTCAGCCAATCAGCAAACTTTAAAAAATATTAGTGCAGTTTATTGCTTTATAGCCAATAAAAATAGTGGACAAAAAGAGTCTAGTGTCCCTTGTTTCTTCAACTCTGAAAAGTCAGTTCTCTTGCTATTTAATTATTAAGTTCAAAAGACTAGAATGATTTCTTTTAAAACCAGGGTACTTTAGGAATTTTTTTCTTTGCCTCAGACATGAGAAATAACTTTCTCTTTCCATTAAATGGCAGTCAGGTATTTAACCAACATGTTTGTTTTTGTGAATTTATTTTTCACAAGGAGCAAAAACAAACACTTGTGTGGAGAAAGTTATTTTTTAACTATTTGATTTCCATGTACAAGAGCGGATCACTCCCTTTACTGCTAATATTAAACAGATTAAATGTGAAAGTTTGAGAAGAAGAAAAAACAATTCAGAAATGATTCCATCCATTTTACAAATAGAGTGATAGGACACAAAAAGGACATTTGAAAAAACAAATAATTGTGTCCTGGTTCAGAGCCAGAGGAGAGGAGACAGGAAAGGTGGCTGGCTAGGAGGCACACCAACCCTAAGGAGTTGAAAGAGAAACCTCATGGGAAGTAATTGGTACAAGTTTCACAGGCCCTTTTTCTTCTTTGTCTTTATGGAATTTTGTTTAAGAGTCAGACAGGTTAGCAGAATAATAGCAAAAATGTATTAACCACAAGCTGTAGAAATCTCAGTTGATGTGGACAATGTCTTTTAAAATTTGGACACAGTTGAGTAATCTTACAACTTCCTGAATATGATACTGCTAAATCAGGCAAAAAGGTTGTTGAGTTTCATGGTGACGAGTGTTGAGGTTCTTCTCTTTTAGAAGAAAACATTTCAAAAGGAATTTCTGAGCTTGGCTGTTCAGAGTTTGAATATGCAGATGTATCTCACAAACTCATCTTAAGCTAACGTTCATAGAAAATTACAACAATAAAGCATAAGTACAGTAGTCCCTCTATTGTGGTTTACTTATCGCGTCCTCACTGTATCGTGGGATTTTTTAAAATATATTTAACTATTTATCACGGATTTTTTGCTATATCGTGGGATTTTGCGGTACTGTATACGTATGTTGTTAAAGTTATGTAGGTTTAAGAGTGTAGAATATGTTTAAGAACATAAGTAGTGTTATAAAAGGTTAAGGGAGTGGGAAAGGTTTATAAGTGTGTGGGAAGGGTTTATAAAGCCTTAAAATATATATAAGTACTAAAATAAATGTAAGGTTGCTACTTCATGGATTTTCATCTATCTTGGGGGGGTCTAGAACGTAATACCGGTGATAAGTGAGGGAATACTGTTAATGAGATTCTTAGGTTTTGGGATTTATCTAGGGGACTACATGATCTCAAATGGGATTAATTAATCCTAAAACTGGGAGTTAAAACTGCACTATAGATATTAAGTAATTTTAAAAGATTAGCAAACTTTAGACAACATTAAGAGTAATACAAATTGCAGTGGAGCAGCAAGTCAGTTATCAATTCACTATTTCAGTGAAGAGAGCTATGAATGGGTAGATTGAATGATTAGGGACTTCGAAAGTATGTATTACACTTGTAAGCTCCATGAGGCCAGGCATTTTTGCTCTTTGTGTTTTATTTCATGTGTTCAGGGCAGTGCCCAACATATGGTAGAAACTTGGCAAATCATTTATAAAATGATATTTTTAAAAAAGATTATTTATTTTTAGAGAGGAGAAGGGAGGGAGGAAGAGAAGGAGGGAAACATCAATGTATGAGAGGTACATCAATCGATTGGTTGCCTCTCCCATGCCACCAGCTGGGGATCTGGCCCACAAGCCAGGCAGGTGTCCTGACCAGGTATTGAACTGGCAGCCACTTGGTTTGCGACATGACCCCTAACCCACTGAGCCATGCCAGTCAGTGCTATAATGATCTTTTTTGGTGCAGTACTTTACATAGAAAAAAGAATGCAAAAATTAGCAAATATTAGCTGTTATGGTTGTTTCATGACTCTTGACGAAAAGTGAAATGATCAGTTTCAGACTTTCTGATCTTATTGAGGAGTTTATTAAATATCAAATGCATATAAAGCTTTAACACCATTGAACTTAACATTTTTTCTCTTTGTTCTGCTTTCACCTGAAAAATGGGAGGCTGTGGATGTAGATGTGCCAGTGTGAATTGCAAAGAGCAGGACCTAGGACGGGTTTGCAGTAAAAGATTGCAATTGTAGGACCTTAAAAGTCATTGTACTGGTGATCTGAGCAGCTCCATCTCTTGGCCATCTGATAGCCATTAGTCTTCACTCATTTAATTTGGGTGTATTGGTGTAGACATTGTATTCGAATAGTGACGATAAAGCCACCCAAGCTCTCTAGCCATTTTATGGATTTATGCATACTGAGCACTGATTCATGTTGCACATTTAAAATTGAAATTTTTTCATTCTTCAGTGGTACACAATACTTCTTTTGCATAATGAAATGAAGTAGCGTTCTATGAGACAGTCCCTGCTCACTAGATGACTTTGAGAAGTGAGTCCATAACAGAATTCTTGAACTTTTCTTCTCTTGGATCATGATATATTTTTTTTAAATTATATTTTCAGGCAGGATCCATGATGTTTGCCTTACAAGCATGGCACCTCACCTCTTCTCTTCTTAATTGTCACAGGTGAGAAGCCGTACAAATGCACCTGGGAAGGCTGTGACTGGAGGTTCGCGCGCTCCGACGAGCTGACGCGCCACTACCGGAAGCACACCGGGGCCAAGCCGTTCCAGTGCGGGGTGTGCAACCGCAGCTTCTCCCGCTCCGACCACCTGGCGCTGCACATGAAGAGGCACCAGAACTGAGCGCCGCCGCTTTGGGCCTGCTGTGCCTGAGCAGTTCACACTGACGGTCTGCAGGTCACCTGGGGAAATTTTAAACTACAAAATCAACTCTCTCTATGTATAAAAAGAAAAAAACAAAAAAACTGGAAGTGTATATTTTGTATATTTGAGAAAACAGGGAGTACATTGTATTAATACCAAAGTGTTTGGTCCTTTTAAGAATCTGGAATGCTTGCTGTAATGTATATGGCTTTACTCAAGCAGATTTCATCTCATGACAGGCAGCCACATCTCAGCGTGGGGATGGGGGTGGGGGTGCAAGGTGTGTTTGCTGTGTTTTTACCTAAGCACCATCATTTAATGTGACAGTGTTTAGTAAACAAGTCAGTTGGCAGGCACAGGAAGAAGGCTGGATTGTGTGTCAAGATTTTACTTGACATCAAGTGGTTTTTCAATATTAGACTAATTCCTTAGAGGTGCGCAGTGTACCTGGCAATTCACAAATAGCCATTGAACAAATAAGTGTTTTGTTTTGTTTTTTTATATGAGTTGCCTATATTTGCTATTCAAAATTTTGTAAATATGCAAATCAGCTTTATAGGTTTATTACAAGTTTTCTAAGATTTTTTTGGGAGAAATCAAAAGTGATTTGAAAATAACCATGAATACATTTACAGTTAGAATTTGTGGTAAGATACCTCTTAAAACCTTACCAAATTCATTTCTTTAGGGGAAAGAAATAATCATTCAAATGAACTTAAAAAGCAGATTTAATGCACTGATTAAAATAGGATTGTTTATTTTAAATATGAAAAGACATTTTATATGAATTGTGAACTCAAGAGCTTAAAGATAGTTACAGTATACAAAAGTTAAACCTCTTACAATAAGCTAAACACAGTATCATTTTTAAGATGGAGGACTTATGTAATTTATGATGCAGTTTTCATATATGAAAATGTTGACTTTATGATGCAGTTTTCATATACTGAGATTATTTGCTCATGCAGTACTGTTGGTTAAATGCCAGTTCATATGGATTTTGCATGTAATATACAGTGACACAGTAATTTTACCTAAATTACAGTGCAGTTTAGTTAATGTATTGTTCATACTGACTCAGTGTCTGCCTTTAATTACAAATGACATGTTGAAAACTTAAGGAAGCAAGTGCTACATATATGCAATATAAAATAGTAATGTGATGCTGATGCTATTAACCAAAGGGCAGAATAAATAAGAAAAATGCCAAAAGGGGTCTTAATTGAAAATTTAATTTTGTTTTTAAAATATTGTTTATCTTTATTTATTTTGTGGTAATATAGTAAGTTTTTTTAGAAAATTTTCATAACTTGATAAATTATAGTTTTGTTTGTTAGAAAAGTTGCTCTTAAAATGTGTAAATAGATGACAAGTGGTGTAAATATTTTGTAAGAGGCTTCAAAATGTTTATACATGGAAACATAACTACATAAAAAGCATAAATCGGTTGCTGTTTTGCTTCTTTTTCCCTCTTATTTTTGTATTGTGGTCATTTCCTATGCAAATAATGGAGCAAACAGCTGTATAGTTGTAGAATTTTTTTGAGAGAATGAGATGTTTATATATTAACGACAATTTTTTTTTGGAAAATAAAAAGTGCCTAAAAGATTCATGTTGTGCCTTACTTCTTCACTTAACAGTCGCAAAACACTTAGCAAATTACGTTTCCAAAATTTAAAAGGGTCTGTTTATCAGGGCAGTTAATAAAAAACCAGTTTCCACATTGAACCAATACCTTTGTTTAAGACAAAAAGAGAGGGATTTGTTTTTAAAATATGATTAGAGGTATGAAGGGAGGCATGATTCATGAATGCTGATCATTATTATTTTTCTGGTTACTGCTCTTGATTTGATGTGATGAAATGAAACTTTGGTCTTCCTCCTAAAAACTTGTAACCCTAGTCCAAATCCAGATTGAAACATTTTACAAAATACCTGCTCAGTACTCAAAACTGTCAATGTCATGAAAAACAAGGGAAATCCGAGAAGCTATCAGCCAAGAGAAGCCTAAGGTAACATGACAACTAAATGTAATGTAAACTAAATGGCATTCTGGAACAGAAAAAGGACTTCAGGGAAAAACTGGGGCAATCTGAATATACTATAGAATTTAATGTTTCAGTCTTGGTTTATCAGTTATAATAAATGCATCGTAAGTTGTAATAGAGAACGGGGGAGTGGTATACAGGAATTCTGTTTTTGCAGTAATTCTATAAATCTAAAACTTATAGAATGAAAAGTTTATTAGAAAAGCAAAGGAAAAATTCAGTATCACTTTTGTATTTTTAGTAAATGGGAAAATCTCTGATGTTGGAGCTAAAGTGAATATTTCAGTTATATAATATGGCATCATAAGTTGATCCAGCCTCTCACTATTTGAGTCATTCTTCCCTCATTATCTAGTTCAAGAATACGATAAACATCATTCCCTAGCCAGAATTTCTCATTGTGGGAAAAGCTAATCTCTTTGGCTCAAATTTATTTCTAGAAACAAAAATAGGGAGGCTGTAGGTTTATATTTTATTTTTTGAAACAAGCACTCCATATGTACAGTAACAAATCAAGGGTGTATCAGTATTCAGTTGTAATTGGTAATTTTATGAATTAAGAAATTTTCTTATAAGTAAAAACGTCCACTCCTACTTTGGTTCTTAGCACTTAATTGTATTCATCTTTCTAAAAGAAATACTATTTTACCCCAGGCTGAAATATTTCCAATTCTCTCTCTTTTGTAGGATGCTCTTTCCCCTCCCTTGTCAGCTAGCTACCTGTTCAAATCCTTGTCTGCCAAAGCTCGCACAGACCCTCAGTCTTTATTAACCATACTTAGTGGAGCTTCTTTTGTATTTGGAGACGTGACAATTTAGCATTTGAATTATTTCCGGACCTATACCATATGTGTTTTTCTTCCTATTGTCAACTGCTTGGAAGAAACCTCACTTCTTAGATGGCATTTGTATTTCTGCTCTTACTGATTGGATAAAGCAGATGTCAAAAAATAGTTAAGGTGCTGTATGAAAGGGTGTAAGCCCTGCAGGAATTGAGTCAATTTTATTTTGGCCCAATTTTCTCTTCATCTTGCATTGTTGCTATAGTATTTGTGCTGGGGTTTTGATAAGATGTGTGACTGATACTGTGATTATAATGTGAGCAAACAGGTAATGAGTTGTGAGTTTTTAAACAGGATTTTCTGAAAAAATTATTTTAGACAATTATTACTAACACTTCAAAGCTGGAAATAATTTAATTGCTGATCATTAGCATATCCATTAAATGAATATTTGGTTTCAAACATATCCTGACCAGTCTCATGGTAAACAAGCTATCCCAACTAAACAAAAATTGATAATACAGCAGGTTCCAGTTGGCCAGAATGCAGTCATGTGGTTTGATTTCAGGGAAGTAATACTCTTGAGTTTGAGTTTTGTTCAGTTAGATTTTATTTTCCTCATCCCCACTCCCAGGTTATCTTGTTTTTTGTTGTGCTTCATTTTTGTCATTTTAATTCTTGCTGATGGAGCTTGTGTTCAGTGCATCACTTCATGGCATTCAATTAGAGAACCCTTAGATAAGCATGACCTGGCCTGCCTACATGAAAATGTTCTTCAAAATCTAGCTAGATTCCTTTTCCTATCTGCAGGTAAGCCCATGAGAGCTTTTTGGATTAATCTGTGGGCCATAACAACAAAGGAGGGCTTTATTCTCCATTACTAAATCTGGTCTCCACTTTGAAGTTAACCAAATTCTGTCTTTGGTTAGATTCTTCACTGCAGTGTTAAAATAATCAATAGTAGACTTTTTTTTTTCCTTTTTCTTTTTACTCAAACCAGAATTATAGGTGACAAAACCTGATATTTAATACTTATTTTCATAGTGACTATTAAAAAAATTGCTTGAGAGTTACGTGTGATTGGAAGAGTTTGTTACATGAAAACTCAGAGTTTTTCTTTGTAAACCAGCAACCCTTATTTTATCTTTTCCTCCCAGTACATATCACCCCATGAAAGCATTTGTGGCTATAGAAATGCTAATATTTTTTAAAAATATATTTATTTATTTTTAGAGAGATGGGAATGGAGGGAGAGAAACATCAATGGGTGGGTGGTTCTCTTATGCCCCCAGCTGGGGACTTGACCCACAACCCAGGCATGTGCCCTGACTGGGACTTGAACCGGTGACCCTTTGGTTCGCAGGCTGGCGCTCAATCCACTGAGCCACACCAGCCAGGGCTAATATTCTTGAACATAAAGCTAAAAGGTAATGCTATTTGACGATCAAAAGACAGTTGAATGATATATATGGAAGGAATGGAAAACTAAGGTCATATAGACTAGGTAAAAATGGTAGATTACATGCATCTAATTTTGCAGCCTCTTAAAACCCCACTGAAATGAAGGTTTTTCCTCCCCAAGGCATAAATCTGTAAGAACAGAAAAATAGAAACACCAGCAAATTTTGGGAGCTGGAAAGAGCTAGATAGTAGAGGTAACAAACTGAGCAGACCTGAAAAGGCAGAATCCTAGAAGAGTAGTGGAGAAAACCAGAACTAACCTAACTCCCACAGAAATTCCTAGAGATCTCAGAAAACTAGCATCAAGTATCATACTTCTAGAAGTAGAGTTAAAATAGTTTTTAAGTTTGTCTAAAGTTTCCTTAATCACTTTTTCAATTACAGTTGACATACAATATTACTTTAAGGTGTACACCCCAGGGATTAGACATATAACTTTCTAACTGATCATCCCAATAAATTTCATACCCTTCTGCCACCATACCTAATTATTAGGATATTATTGACTAAATTCCCTGTGCTGTATTTTCACATCCCCATGACTATTTTATAACTACCAATTTGTACTTCTAGTTCCTTTACCTTTTTCACCCACCTCCCCAGTCCATCTCCCACCGGCAACCATCAAAATGTTCTACCTGTGAGTCTTGTTTCTGTTCTGCTTGTTTGTTTATTTTGATTTTTAGATTCTATTGTTGATAGATATGTATTTATTGTCACTTTATTGTTCTTTTTTTTGTTCTTTTTTTAAGTAGACCCTTTAACATTTCATGTGTTACTGGTTTGGTGGTGATGAGCTCCTTTAGCTTTTTCTTGTCTGGGAAGTTCTTTATCTGCCCTTCAATTCTAAATGATAGTTTTGCTGGGTAGAGTAATCTAGGCTGTACGTTCTTGCTTTTCATCAATTTGAATATTTCTTGCCTCTTCCTTCTGGCCTACAAAATTTCTGTTGGTAGTCTTTGTACATACCTGCTTTTCTCTTGCTTTTTTAAAGATTCTTTGTCTTTAACTTTTGGCATTTTAATTATGATGTGTCTTGGTGAGGGCCTCTTCAGGTTTATCTTGTTTGACACTCTGTACTTCCTGGACTTACGTCTCTTTCCTTCACCAGGTAAGAAAGTTTTCTGTTTTTATTTTTTCGAATAGGTTTTCAATTCTTTATCTCTTCTCCTGCTGGCACCCCCCTGATGTGAATGTTGGCACACTTGAAGTTGTCCTAGAGGCTTCTTACACTATATTTTTGGATTCTATTTTCTTTTTGCTGTTCTGATTGGGTGTTTTTTGCTTCTTTATATTCCACATTGCTGATTTGATTCTTGGCTTCATCTACTTTACTGTTGAGTCCCTGTAAATTATTCTTCATTTCAGTTAATGTACCCTTCATTTCTGACTGGTTCTTTTTTAATGATTTCTATGTCCTCTTTCATGCTGTTGAAGTTCTCACCAAGTTCCTTGAGCACCCTTAAAACGTTTTGAACTCTATTTGGTATTTTGCTTACCTCCATTTCATTTAGTTCTCGTTCTGGAGACCTCTCCTGTTCTTTCATTTGGGACCTATTTTGTTGTTTCCACATTTTGGCTGCTTCCCTGTTAGTTTCTATGTACTAGGTAGAGCAGCTACATCTCCCAGACTTAGTAGTAGGGCCTTATGTAGTAGGTGTCCTGTAAGGCCCAGTGGCGCAGTCTCCCCTGTCACCCAGCTGGGTGCTCCAGGTGCACCCCTAGGTGGGCTGTGTGCACTGTCCTGTTGTAGTTGAGTCCTGATTGATGTTGGTGTCGCTGGGAGGGATTGACCCCCAGGCCAACTGGCTGTGAGAACGGGCTGTGACTACAGCAGGGGAGCTGCTGTGCAGGAGTTGATCCTACGGAGCAGGACTTTGGCGCTCACCTCATTAGCCTGTTGAACAGTTGCTCATGGAGGTGGGAGGGTTGTAATCCAGCATGGTCTGAGGCTGTCCTCTGGGTACACTGGCTTTGGTGCCTCCTGGGCAGTACAAGGTCAAGTACCATCTGTGCCCTGCCTGGGGCCACCCCACGCAGGCTATAGAGCAATCTGTAAATGGCTGCCCCCCTATTTGTACTGGGCTTGGAGGAGCCCAGGAGAGGCCAAGCTGTGAACCAAGGCTGGCTGACGCTAGTGCTGGGCTTGGGGTCACATAGCCAGCGGTAAGGGGTATGCAAAGGCCAGATGCTTCTTGTTTGAGAGGTTTTAGGAAAGTCTGAAACAGGAGGTTGGAGAGGTCAATTGTATGGAAAAGTCACTGGAATAGTGTGGGTGGGTCCACAAGTTGAGTGGGGTGGAGTCTCAGGAAATCAGGGCAGGGCAAACAAAGTGAACCAGGTTGATGGAGTCTCAGATATGGCACTCGTTTGCTGGCTCTCTGGTGTTGGGGAGTGTTTTAGAAAAGTAACAATGGCTTCTGCCAGCACCTTTGTCTGGCAGACATATGTCTCTGGCTCCTTTCAAGGTGGTGCCCTAGTGCTGGAGCTCAGAGAGCGTGAGTCCAAGTAAGTCCAGTTTCTCTTAAAAGGGTGAAGAATGAAGAACTGCCTGGAACTCCAGGAGCCCCCTGTCTCCCTCAACCACAATCACTGCTGGTTTTTACAGCCAGAAGTTATGGGGACTTCTCTTTTTGGCACTGGAACCCTGGGCTGGAGGGTCTGGTGTGGGGCAGGGACCCCTCACTTCTCAGCCAAAACATCCCTCCTGATTTTAAACTGCCACACGTGGGTGTGGGATGAGCGTGTTCCTCATCTCTGCCCCTCCTCCTACCAGTCTCAATGTGGCTTCTTTAAATCCCTAGTTGTAGGACTTCCATTCAGCTAGATTTCAGGCAGTTCCAAATGATGGTTGTTCTGTAGTTGTAACTTTGATGTGGTTGTGGGAGGATTTGAGTACCGTGTTACATACGCTGCCATCTTGACCAGAAGTTTTACAAGTTTTTACTTCCTAGTCTTCCCCACTACCCACCTCCACTCCAACATATTTACTCTGAATAAGGAATCATGATCTAGTCACCACCCCTGCAGAAGAATAAAGATTTATACGCTTATCCTTTGGAAAGGAGAAAGACAGAGTCTCTAAATTAGTAGTTAACAGGTTCAATTAATGGCAAGAGTGCCAAACAGAAAACAGGAGGATTGAATGACTGTGCATATTAATTACTGGAACCCATTCTTCTAATTTTCCCCATTTAGTTCCTAGAAATGCTGGAGCCAAAACCTTTATCTTCCAGGCAGGAGGATGGAAAAGTCTTCAGAATGGACCATTCGAAGAGGAAAAGTCTAAATATACTGAAAAATTCAAGTTCTCCCATAATATGGCCCAGCCAGTAACTCAGAGAAACCAAGAGATGATTAGCATCATACATACGTTCTGTGCTTATAATCTTTGATCCCTTACTATTAAATATTAACAGATAACCAAAGATTACCAGATATCTGAGGAAACCATCTAACAAGAAAGAAAGAAAACAGTGAAGAGCTGTTTCTTTAAGGTTAAAGAAAAAAGACTGTGTAAGGTGGGTAAAATATATTTTTTAAAGCTATTAATGTTGTAGCTTCAGGTGTATAGGAAAGATTATAGTTATGAAACAAACAGGATGCTCTAAATAACATGGAGAAAACAAAAAAATTAACATTGAAATATGAGAAAATCAAAAGTAGACAGAAGTTCAAGAGTAGAAAAGTAAATCAGTTCCAGTCGAAGAGGTCTGTTATTTAAACGGAAGTTCCAGAAGAGAGAATAGAAAAAATGAGAGTAGAAAGAGAAATTAAAATAATTCATAGAATTCCTTCAAACCAAAGTTTGAACATTTCAAAAGTAAGAGGCTTTGGGATGTCCTAACAAAGCATGTTAGTAGACCTACATCAGTATGAAATCTCCAACCCTGGGACCGAAAAGAAATTCCTAAAACTCCCAGAGAGGAAAAAAAATTCATACGTAAGGGCAGCTGAATGACTTCAGACTTTTCATTAGTGACAGTGAAATATAGAAGGTGGTAGAAGAATACCTTTATGTTATAAAGAAAAATGATTTTTAATCTGTAATTTTATACCCAGCGACAGTATATCAACCAAGTGTGAGGAGAGAATTAGACATGTTTTTGAAATGCAAGGTCTCAAAATGTTTACTTTTTTACCTCTCGGAAAGCTACTGGAGTCTGCACTTCACCTCAAGATGAGGGGGGATATCAAGAAAGAAAGACGTGGAATAACGGGGATAGGACCCTGCACAGGTAAGAGATGAAGCTGAATCTTCAGGATAATGGACAGAGCAAAGGAAAGGGAGACTGTGTACACTAGGCATCAAGAGCAACCAGTTCAGGTTAAAACAAGTTAAAAATCTCTAGAAGAATCTTTTTTAAGATATGAAATTGAATACATCTGAATGTCTTTCAAGAAGATTTAGACTAGGGTTGGCAAACTATAACCTGAAGTTCAAAACTAACCCAAAGCCTGAAATCTTCCTGCCTGTGAGCTATGAGTGGTTTTTACCTTTTTGAAAGATTGGAAAAAAATGTACACAGAAACTTTGTGTGACCCATGAAGCCTAAAATATTTACAATCTGTCTCTTTTTCAGAAAAAATTTCTGACTTCTGATTTAGACAACCGGTGACGATTTGGTGTTCTGGAGATTCACGTATAGAAAACCAAACAAAAAACATCACACATGCACACACACAAACAATTATTCCATGTAAAACACAGAGTTGTGCGATTGAAGAGATGACAGCGCTATATGTTATGAAGAGATACGGAGGTAAACACTGAAGATCGGCTAAAATAGTTGACTGTGGATGGCTGTAGGGGTAGGGTAATAGCAGAAGGAAGGTGGGATTATTGATTTTATATTAAAAAGCCTTGTAGAGCCCTGGCTGGTGTGGCTCAGTGGATTGAGCACCGGCCCGTGAACCAAAAGGGTTGCTGGTTCTATTCCCAGTCAGGGCATATGCCTGGGTTGCGGGCCACGTTCCCAGTTGGGGTCACGCAAGAGGCAACCACACGTTGATATTTCTGTCCCTCTCTTTATCCCTCCCTTCCCCTCTCTCTAAAAATAAGTAAAGTATTTTTTTTTAAGAAAAGCCTTTTAGAGATATTTACCTTTTTAAACCACATGCATACACAATTTTGATAAAAATAAACAAGAGCAGAAGGAAGAAGAGGAGGGGAAGGAGGGACAATAATCTCATAAAGAGTTAAATGCAAACCCCATGTTCCCTTGGAAACTGTTGGATGCTTTTTGCCTGGTGGGCTCTGTCCTCCCCAAGCACCATGCCCACCTTTGGGAGTCTGTAGGAGAGCAGACTCAGTTTCTAACATGATGACCAGTGTACAGACAAGAGAAAACTGAGGAAGTGTAATTTCAGGAGTTAGGTATAATAATATTTGGGCACCAATACAGTAAGTCCTCAATGCCATAGACAGGTTTCTGGAAACTGCAACTTTAAGTGACACGAGGTGTAACGAAACCAGTGCTACCTTAGGCTAGTTGATACAAACAAGAGTTAAGTTCCTTCAGCATATTTCTGGGCACAAAAGCATCACCAAACTTCTCAATAAAGATTCCAAACGTTTCTACTATGAAATATTGAAATAAATGTGAGCTATTCAATGCTCCATAAATGTGCTGATATTAAAGGAAGGTGACTAAAAACAAGTAGGATTTTCCAACTCGCTTATTCCAGTTCAGCATCATGAGTGGCCAAAGCCTATTCCGCAGCTCAGGGTGCAAGGTGGGCACCCACTATGGACAGGATGCCCTCCCACCTCAGGGTGCATCACACCCACCATCACGTTCACCGAGACGGGGACAAGTTAGACTCACCAGCTCACCCAATGGGCACATCTTTGGGATGTGGGAGGAAACTGAAGGACCTGGAAAAAGAACACGCAGACCTGGGGGACTTTGCAAACACCACACAGACAGTGGCTGGCCCTGGGAGTCATTTTTTTTTCTATCAACATTTTAATGTCATGATATTGAACAAAACAACTTTATTCAAGGGCCTGGTGTTTTGAAGTCTATGGTTTATAAAGTACAGAAATTACAAGATTTTATCTTTTTTTAAAAGCACAGATCAAGAATGATTTTTCTCTGTTGCAAAATTTTGGGCTTGGCACATAGTAAATGCTCCATAAATATGTGTTGACTAAAGAAAGAAATATGTAAAAATACCTCATAAAAATAGAAAAAATCTTAGGTATGGTAAACTAAGAATATTAGACTGACCTAAAATCTGATTAAAAAATAAGAACACTGGTCATGAGTTCTCAGCAGAAATCATTAAAAAGCTGTTCTGTGTTACAATAGGAAATGTCTTGAAATTAGTATAAGAGCATTTTAAAGTTTGACTAATAATTGCAATATTATAGATTGCAATATTTGACAGTATTGCTCTGCTCAAACATAGGTATATTGGAATCCGCATAATAGGATTAAAGGCCACCTTTGAAATCTTTTGGACTTAAATGAACTTACTTTACTAAGTACATCAATTTCTTATGTACTTGAAGGATACAAAGATAAAATATATATATAAAGTGATATTTCTTTTTTTGACAAAGAAAATAATACCCTTTGTGTTTACATAGGAAATTTTATCTAAGAAGTCACAACTCTGAAAATAATCAATAATTCATCGTCATCATACCATTGTGAATTAGATTAATATCTTGTCCTATGTCTACCTGCAGAAACACCGAAATGAAAACATGATACGTGCTGCTAATTTTCTATGCGCCTAAAGCGGTAGGAAACTTGGTTTTTAAGAAAGGCATGCTTAGGCCCTTGCTGGTGTGGCTCAGTGGGTTGAGTGCTGGCCTGCGAACGAAAAGGTCACCGGTTTGATTCCGGGTCAGGCCACATGCCTGGGTTGTGGGCCAGGTCCCCAGTTTGGGGCATTTGAGAGGCAACCATTTGATGTATCTCTCACATATTGATGTTTCACTCCCTCTCTTCCTCCCTCCCTTCACCTCTCTCTAAAAAGAATAAATAAAATCTTGGAAAAAAAAAAAAAAAGCATGCTCATTTGTGTTGCAAAAAAATAAATTATCTTTTATTTAAAAACACTCTCTGACTCTTAAGGTTTGAAATAAAGAAATGACTTCACAAAAATAAAAGCATGATAACTAATATTGTAAAGTGTTGGCGGGGGGAACATAGTTATCTGTCTTTGTTTTATTTTCTAACACTTGTAGGAAGTGAAGGGAGGACTCGATCAAGTCCTAACCTTAGAACACTTGTTTGAAGACGACAATGACTAAGATCCATGTGCACTTCTTTGCCGGAAGAAAATTTCTTTGTTTCTTCAGGTAAAGATTTACCCCCTTTCTCTCTTAAAAATGACATAAAACAAACAAAAAGCTAAAACAACCGCAATAATTTTCTGTTTAAAACAAAAGGCTTTGCAGATGTAAGTTTTATTGAAAAGGTTAGCCATTCCTTGTTGAATTTTAATTAACTTCGGTTCCGAATTCACTTGTACTTCCGCGACTGTAGGTGAATGGGCCTGGAGTGCCTCCGCCACTTCTTGCTTCACCTTTCACAAGGCCGATACGAGGTGGTTGAGAACCAGAGGTTTTATAGGATTTCAGTACCAAATTACCATTGTCATCATTGAAATAGGAGCTCAAAATGGTCAGTGGCTCCCCAACCCGATTCCCCATATAAGTTATACAGAAATAGAAATAGAAGTTTTAATTAGCTACATTTATAACTGTAGCATCTTTGGAGATAGACTCTGGATGTCTTGAATGCTCTTTTGGTCATTGTAAAAATATCTAACAAATGAGCAGATTATTACAAAATTGGAAGGGCCGATAGAACTTCAAAGATCATCTCCCTTACCCATCAGAATATGAGGTATTTATTTGTTGAATGATGTGTTAAGTTTCTTGCCTTGACAATCTGATTTTTATGAAATTAGTGGCAGTAGTAATGTTTTAGCCAAAAGTAAAAGATATGGAAAAATTCTGTATAATGCTATGTTTTTAAAAACTGTTTATTGTCTTGGCATGGCTTCAGATAAGCTAGGTCTAGAAAAAGAAAAAAAAAAAGCCAGTTTCTTGGGGATAATACAAAGGAACTGAATATTATAATATCTTAGGTATAAAGTGTTTAGATTTTCTAGGCAACTTACTGAGAAGATTTTCCTTTACAAAAACTAGAGGTATTTTGCAAATGTAATTTTTTCCTTGCTAATTTCTCTTAAGTTTCATGTGTTTAAAGCAAAAATGATCGCATTGTCTTGTGGGTCTTCTCACATAGATGTAATACATTTGACAATTATAGCACAAAGCGGGGAGGTGGTAAATGGACTTATATGATTGCAGGGTTTCTGTGTTTTACATGAAGCAGTTCAATATTAACTCCAGACTGAAAAAGTTACAGATGTATGCTGCAATCCCTAGAGTAACCAGTAAGAAAAGAGAGATATAGCTAAAAACCTGGTAGGTAAGTTAAAATTCTCACCCAAATATATATATATACACACACACACATATATTTTATTATTGATTTTAGTGAGAGAGGAAGGGAGGGAGAGAGGGGGTGGTAGATAGAAAGATAGCGAGAGCGAGAGAGAGAAACATTGATGGGTTCCCTCAGGTATGCACGCAGATCAGTCTGGGACTGAACCTGCAACTTAGGCATGTGCCCTGACCAGGAATCAACCTGCAACCTTTTGGTGTATGTGGGACGATGCTCCAATCAACTGAGCCCCCTGGCCAAGGCTAAAAATTTTTTTTAAAAAATTAAATAGAAGGCAGGAAAGTAGAAAGAGAGGAACAAAAAAACCAGTGGGGACAAACAAAAAACAAATAGTAAAATGGTGGACCTAAATTTTATCAATCAACGATTACATCAAATGTTAACAAACAAGCTACAAGGAGACTTTTTTCTAAGTTCATTTCTGGAGTTGATTGTTCCTTATTTTTGGATAAACTCCCTCTGGATGGCCCCTTTGGACACACAAATGGAAATCAGGGATCTGCCCCTTGTTCTGAAGGTAATTTTGGGTGTAGCTGTTACTAATAATCTGATCCTGGCTGGTGACAACTGCACCTTGGCAGGGGGCATATTCCCTGGGTAGACATATGTGGGTCGGTGCCTTGGTGCCTGGCAAGAGCTAAATGAAGGTCTCCCTGGACAGAGGACTAACAAAGAGGAAAGAGATACTGGTTTTCTTTTTGAAAATCAAATGTTTGTTTTCCATAATTACACCTCTGGGAGTACTTTGGGAGGTGTAGCCATCATGCTGTGATTATAGGCAATGGTGAATCAAAGAGAACACAATAAACTGACCCGGAAAACAGAATTGTTGCAACAGGAAGAGGCCAGTTTTCGGAAAGTGTCAGCCAAAATGAATCTGGAGTCAGGTGATTAGGCACAATATTGTATGTTTGGTGGTCACAGCCGAGGAGTGTCTGGAAAAACCAGGCAGTGTCAGACGTCACTAACATATATTATGTGCTAGGTTACAGCCTTAGGTTTTTTAACACACATTACCTACCCTACTATGATCCTATCATGTGATTATTAATATACCAGTTCTGTATATGAGGAAAACAATGCTCAGGCAGGTGAATGGACTTGTTTTTCCTCATGGAAACATAGTAGGACACAGGGATGGGTGTTCAGCTCTCAACTTCTTGACTCCACAATAGCATACCTGTCCCGAGAGTCAGGAGACTCACTCTAAGCATAGGGCAACCTATCAGAATCAAGGAATTAGAGAACCTGGACCTGAGGCAACTTTCAGCTCTTCCGGAGGGCTTCTTCCCCGGCTCCCTTTGGGGCAGGAGCCCAGTCCAGGGCGCAGCGCTCCTGCTGAGAGGAGCAGGCCAGCCCTGAGAAGGTGGTGAGTGGATGGCTGTGCTTAGAGGGAAGCCCAGATCCTGCCTGCGCCTTGGACAAACAGGGGAGGATCAGAGCTGCCGAATGCAGAAACAGACCCCAGGGCTTGGGTGGGCCTCCAAGCCGAATAATGCGAGCCACTGTTGGAACATAATGACAAGTACACTCCCTGAGATTGTATCTAAAGGGAGGCAGGAGTAACGGGAAAGTGGGGGATGTTCCAGCCTCTTTTGATCTTGTCTACCTGCGCTGTCCTGCAGTCCTCGCAGCCGCCTCCTCCAAGGGGCTTCCTGAGGCCGGAAATGGTGACATCACCGTGTTTGTCAGCAGTCTCTCGTTCTGAGTCATCAGGATTGTTGGCACAGTTATCCCTACGATTTCCAAGTAGATAAATTGACTCCTCTTCGAGGGGCTGAGCATTGTGCCAGACTCCCATTCAGTTCAGGATTTCCTCCTTGCAATGTCATTTAAGAAGGGTCCTTGTATGCAGTATCTTCTCTTATTAGCATCACCCTATATTAACTAACTCTAGATTGGGGGAAGAAGGCATAAAAATAGACAATGGAATGAATTACAGTTAATTTTAAACAGTCCCCATTGTTGCACATGAATGCAGTTTCCAATGACTTGTTCTTCCAAACAATGTCAAAGGAAACATCTTTCCACATAAGTGTGCGCATGTGCGCGAGTGTTTCTTGTAAGAGATATCACTAGATGTGAGACTGAGGAGTTATTTAATTTAATTTAATGTTTATATTTTTGTTGTTTTAATTGATCAAAATAACAACCTTTTTATTATGGAAATTTTCCAATAAATATAAAAGTAGAGAGAACAGTGTAATGAACACTCCCTCACCATCTATCTGTTTTCACAGTTATCAGCTCACAGCCAACCTTAATTTATTTACCTGTACTCCCACCTTTCCCCCCCGCCAGCCGCCATCTTCCTCCTTTTGAGGGAATAATCCCCTTGATTATGTTAAGCACGTCTGAGACATTGTATTATGTCATCACCCTTAAAGATTTTTAAAAAACATAACCAGAAAACCATTTCTTACCTCAAAATTAATAATTTCTTAATATCATCCAGATATCATTTTACAGCTGAGCAGCTTCTCAAAAACTGTCTTTGAAAAACGCTCACTGATCTACCCTCCCAGCGACAGAGCTGCTCTCAGGAGCAGAATTCTGGAGGGAAAGGCAAGGTACAAGGGAAGGAACTTGCACTAGCCAATGTTGAAACATAAAGAACCGCACCAAGAAATGGCACTGTAGCAAGAGAGGAAGCTGAACCTGCCAGTGGTCTGTGAGCGCTCATCCATTTATCTCCCCTTAAAGAACCGTCTTGAATAACAGACATCAAAAGGCAGCTGTGCTTTTCTGAGAATAAAACAGCTGAGCTAAACAACCACAAGCAAACAGCTGTACGTACTGCCTTTGGATTTCGTGTTACATTAAAATTAGATGTTTTCTTTCCCCAGCCTTTTTCTTTTTCTTTCAGAAAACAACAATTGAAGAGTTTTATTTCAAACATATAAATGTTATGTTCAAATCACTTGTGCACAGCCCACAGTAAAATGTTAGTTATTATGGAAATTTGACTGATAGCATTGTCGCTCATAAGCATAGACTCTCTATTGTTTTCATTATTCAATACTACTTAATTATTTAGAATTTGCCTGTGTACAGTGAATAGCATTTGTGATCCAGAAGTGGAGGTTCAGCTGCAAATTTTCCAGATACTTTATTAGTAAAATATATGAAAATATTCTGTTAAATTAAAACAGCTTAAACTTGATTTTTAAACAGGTGTTATTCCTTTCCTTTATGGAAAAGTTAATGATTATCTTACAATCTAAGTGGAATGGAACAATACAGGCAAAGAACAAAACAAAACATGGTCTTTAGTCTTCCTTTAAAAAAGAAAAAGCTGAGACTATTCATTAAATTTTTACATTTCAGAACATTACATGTTCATTGTAGAAAATATAGTTAAGCTGATACTCTGTGCTAGGCATCCCTCAGAGATAAACTGTCTATATCCCGCCACTCAAAAATCCCTTTTGCAAACTCGGGTTATATTGTACTTTTACAATCTCTTTTGTCACCTGCATTTTTTCCTATGTAGGTCATGATAATTTTTCTATGTCATTAACCATTTTTTATGAAGTACTAAAATAGTTTTACAAAAACATTTTTAACCTTTTTCCGCACAAGTGTACATCTTGGGTATGAGAGTATCTAGAAGCAGGCAAGAGGAGACAAACTTGAGGCCAATGCTCCTCAATTGATCTGTGATGAAGGGCCAGTTTTAAATATTTCCCATCTACAGGATGGGGCAAAAGCGGGTTTACAGTTATGAGTATGCAAACCAGAGTTTATTCTTGTGTTATTTATGGATTATTGTATTATTTTCCATATGAGCAACTGTAAACCTACTTTTGCTCCACTGTGAATTGTGCACTGAATTTTCTGAAAATATGATAAAAATAAGAGAAATGAAATATTAATAAAATTTTAAGAAAATGTTAAGTATTTAATAGTATAATAACATGAAAGTATAACAAGTACCGCCCCCAAACTTTTTATTATTGATGTGATAGGTATAAAATTATTCTATGAAATCATTACATAAATTTCTGAGCGTTTATTCTTAATATTTGTATGATATCACAGGTCACTGACAGTTCCATGAATTACACTTTTTTATTGAATTAATGGGGTAACATATGTTAATAAAACCATACAGGTTTCAAGTGTACAACTTCATAAAGCATCATCTGCACACCGCATCCTGCACTCACTCCCTGAAGTAAAGTCTCCTTCAGCCACTGTTTGTCACCCCTTTGTCCTCCTCCACCTTCCCCACCCCCTTCTTCTCTGGCAATTACCATACAGCTGGCTGCATCTGCTTTTTTCCCCTTAACCCCTTTACTTTTTTCACCAGGTCCCCAACTCCCTGCCCCTCTGACAACTGTCAATCTGTTCTTTGCATCTCTGAGTCTGTTTCTATTTTTTTTTGTTAATTTCTTTTATTCTTCAGATTCCACATATGAGTGAAACCATATGGTAGCTCTCTTTCTCTGACTGGCTCATATCACTAGCATAATAATCCCCAGGCCCATCCATGCTGTCACAAAGGGTAAGAGTTCCTTCTTTTTTACAACCAATTAGTATTCCATTGTGTAGGTGTACCACAGCAATTTTTTAAAATGGTTTGTTTATTTGAATCTGGATCTAAATAAGATTCAGACATTGCATTTGGTTATATCTTTTTTTAAATAGTTTATTTTTCTTTCTTTCTTTCTCTTTTTTTTTTTTTTTTTTTTTTTTTGTATTACTGCTGTTTTATCCACTCATCTACTGACGGGCACTTGGGCTGCTTCCATATCTTGGCTATTGTATATAATGCTGCAATGCATGTAGGGGTGTATATATTCTTTCTTTTTTTAAATTATATTTTTATTCATTATGCTATTACAGTTGTCCTGATTTCTCCACCTTTGCCCTACTCCACCCAGCACCTACTACTCCCCACTATTAGTGGCATTCCCCCCACTATTGTTCATGTCCTTGGTCACGTGTATAAGCTCTTTGGCTACTCCATTTCCTGTACTGTACTTTATATCCGAATGGCTATTCTGTAACTACCTATTTGCACTTCTTAATCCCCTCACCTCTTCACCCATTCCCCCACACCTCCCTCCCTTCTGGCAACTATCAAAATGGTCTCTGTATCCATGATGCTTTCTCTGTTCTTGTTTGCTTAGTTTGTTTTGCCATTTTATTGTTCATAGTTTGGTCTTCTTCTTTTTCTTTAAAAAGTCCCTTTAACATTTCATGTAATAATGGTTTGGTGCACCCTTTGTGTGACCTGAGTACACCCTCCTCTTGTAGTTGAGACTTGGCTGCTGTTGGCAGATCAATGGGAGGGACTTACCCAGGCCAGGTGACTGCAAGGAATGGCTGTGACCACTGACCACCAACCTCCACCCTCTGTGGAAAATCAGCTGTGCAGGGACAGGGTGGCTGGTGCTCCGACGTGGTCTATAGCTGTCCTCTGTGTGCGCTGGCCCTGGGCTTTCCCAGGTGGTGCAAGCCAAGGTCAGCCCCCAACTATGTTTTGCCCAGGACGACCCTGCCTGATCTATAAAGCCATCTGAGATGGCTGCTACTTGTGCTGGGCTTGGAGATACCCAGGTGTAGCCAAGCTGTGAATCTAAGCTGGCTGCTGCTAGTGTTGTGCCCTGAGCTCACTGAGACCAGCTGTTACTTGTTTGATAGGATTTAAGAAGTTGTGAAGTTTGAACCAAGACCAGCCATTCATATGGAAAAGGAGCTTAGGTGGGTCCAGAAGTAGGGCAGGGCAGAGTCTCTGGGGATCTCCAAGGTGGGTCAAACAGTGTTAGCCAGGTTGATGGAGTCTCAGATATGGCACCAGCTTGCCAGCTCTGTGAGGGGGAGGTTTAAGAAGGAGACAATGGCCTCTGATCATCTTGATGTCAGACACCTCAGTTTCTCCTTCTTACCATTCGAGCTGCTACCTTGGTGCTGGAGCTCAGAGGGTGTGAATCTGAGTAAGTGAGTCCCTGCGTGGGTTCTCTAAGAGGAACAGCTTGGGGGTCCAGTGGTTTCTTTCACTGATTCAATTCCCACTGGTTTTTGCAGTCAGAAGTTGTGGGGACTTATCTTCTTGGCACTGGAACCCTGGGCTGGGGGGCTTGATGTGGGGCTGGGACTCCTTGCTCCCCTGTTATCTCTCCCAAATTTTTGTCCACCACACGTGGGTGTGGGACCAGCCCATTCCACATCTGTGCCCATCTCGATGGATGTGGTTTTTTTTAATTCCACAGTTGTCAGACTTCCATTCAACTCAATTTCTAGCAGTTCTAAGTGATGTTGTTCTATATTTTAGTTGTAATTTTGATGTGGTTGTGTGAGGAGGCAAGCCACGTCTGCCTATGCCACCATCTGACTAGAAGTCCCATATTTCAGATTCATGCTTTATGTTTCTTCAGACATTTTACGAGAAATGGAATCACTGGGTCATAAGGCAGTTTCAGTTTTAAGTTTTTGAGGAAACCATACTGTTTTCCAGAGTGGCTGTACCAATCTCATCAACATTTGTCTTTTGTTCATTTATTAATGATAGTCATTCTGACAGGTGTGAGGTAATATCTCTTTGTGGATTATATTGCATTTCTCTGATGATTAGTGGTGTTGAGCATTTCTTCATATGGCTATTGGCCATCTGTATGTCCTTTTTGGAGAAATGTCTATTCAGGTCCTTTGCCCACTGTTTAATTGGATTGTTTGTGCTCCATTTTTAGTTTATTGTTATATATGGTGTAAGGAGGTGACCTAGTTTCATTGTTTTGCTTGTATCTGTCCAATTTTCTCCATACCATTTATAGAATAGACTGTCTTTACCCCAATATGTGTTCCTACCTCCTTTGTCAAATATTAATTGACTATAAAGGTGTGGGTTTATTTCTGAGCTCTCTATTCTGTTCCATTGATTTATATGTCTTTTATGTAGGTACCATGCTCTTTTGATTACAGTGGCCTTGCAGTATAGTTTGATATTAGTGTGATACCTCCAAATTTGTTCTTCTTTCTCAAGATTGCTGAGGCTATTGGGGTTCTTTAGTGGTTCCATGTAAGTTTTTGGAATATTTGTTCTAGTTCTGTGAGATATACCATTGGAATTTTACTAGGAATTATATTGAATCTATGGATTGCTTTGGGTAGTATGGACATGATCACGATACTTCCATTTATTTGTATCTTTTTAAATTTCTTTCTTCAGTAGCCTCTAATATTCCAAGTACAGATCTTTCACCTCCTTATTGAATTTTATTCCAAGGTACCTTATTTTTGTTGTTGCAGTTGTAAGTGGGATTGTTTTCTTAGTTTCTTTTTCTGATAGTTCTTTATTGCTATATAAAAATGCCACCGGTTTTTGAATATTAACTTTGTATCCCGGTACTTTACTGAATTCATTTATCAGTTCTAGTAGATTATGGGTGGAGTCTTGAGGGTTTTCTATATACAATATCATGTCATCTGCAAATAATGACAATTTTACTTCTTTCTTTTCAATTTGGATGCCTTTTATTTCTTCTTCTTGTCTGATATTGTGACTAGGACTTCCAGTACTGTGTTGAATCAGAGTGATGAAGTGGACATTTCTGTCTTGTTTCTGATATAAGGGAAATTATTTTAGTTTTTGCCTGTTGAGTATGATGTTGGCTGTGAGTTTGTGATATATGGTCTTTATTATTTTGAGGTATGTTCCCTCTATTCCCATTTTGCTGAGAATTTCTATGATAAATGAGTGCTGGATTTTATCAAATGCTTTTTCTGCATCTATTGACATGATCATGTGATTTTTATCCTTCATTTTGTTTTCGTGGTGTACCGTGTTTATCAATTTGCAAATATCGTACCAACCTTGCATCCGCAGAATAAAGCCCACTTAATCATGGTGTATGATCTTTTTAATACAGTGCTGGATCTGCTTTGCTAATGTTTTGTTGAGGATTTTAGCATCTATGATCATCAGTGATATTGACCTATAATTTTCTTTTTTAGTGTCTTTATCTGGTTTTTGAATTAGGATATTGCTGACCTTTTAAAATGAATTTGGGAGTCTTTCTCCCTTGAATTTTTGGGAATAGTTTGAGAAGGATGGTGTTCTTTGAATGTTCAGGAAACTTTGCCTATGAAGCTATCTGGTCCAGGACTTTTGTTTGTTGGAAGTTTTTGATTACTGCTTTGATTTCATTTGTTGTAATTGTTCTACTCCAAATATCTGACTCTTCCAGCTTTGTTTGAAAGATTGTATGTTTCTAGGAATTTATCAATTTCATTTAGGTTTTCCAATTTGTTGGCATATAGTTTTTTGTAATATTTACTTAAAATCTTTTTTATTTCTGTGCTGTCTGTTGTTACTTCTCTTTTATTTCTGATATTATTTATTTGGGCCCTCTATTTTTTGTGAGTCTTGTTAAAGGTTTGTCAATTTTGTTTTTCTTTTCAAAGAGCCAGCTCTTGGTTTCATTGACTTTTTGTATTGTCTTCTTAGTCTTTCTGTTATTTATTTCTACCTACTCTGAGCTTTGTTGCTCTTTCTCTAGTTCTTTTAGGTGTAGGGTTAGATTGTTTATTTGAGATTTTTATTGCTTCATGAGGTAGACATGTAATGCTATGAATTTCCCTCCTAGTACTGCTTCCACTGTGTTCCATAATTTGGGGTTGTTGTGTGTTCATTTGCATTTTTTCAAGGTAACTTAATTTTTCTTGATCTTATTGTTGACCCATTTATTGTTTAGTAACATGTTCATTAACCAACATGTGCTTGAATGATTTGCATTATGTTTTATTCTAGTTGATATCTAGTTTCATACCATAGATGTCAGAGAAGATGCTTGATATGATTTCAATGTTCTTGAATTTATTAAGACTTGTTTTGTGTCCTAATGTGTGGTCTATCCTAGAAAATGTCCCATGTGCATTTCAAAAGAATATATGTTCTGTTGCTTTGGGATGAAATGTTCTGTAAATATCAATTAATTCCATCTAGTCCAGTGTTTTGTTTAAGCTAGATATTGCCTTGTTGATTTTTGTCTGGAAGAGCTATTGATTAATGTCAATAGGGTGTTACAATCTGCTACTATGACTACATTACTGTCGATCTCTCTCTTTATTTCCACAAGATTTTCTTTATATATTTTGGCGCTCCTATGTTGGGTGCATATATGTTTACAAGGGTTATAGCCTCTTGTTGGATTGCTCCCTTTAGTATTATGTAATGCCTTTCTTTGTCTCTTGTTTTGGCTTTTGCTTTGAAGTTTATTTTGTTGATATAAATATTGTTACCCAAGCTTTTTGTTTGTTTGTTTTCATTTTCATGGAATATCTTTTTCCATCCCTTCACTGTGTATATTTTTTATTCTGAGCTGGGTCTCTTGCAGACAGCATATATATACAGGTCATGTTTTCGTAACCGTTCTGCTACCCTAGATCTTTTGATTGGAGCCTTTAACCTGTTTACATTTAAAGTTATTATTGATAGGTACTTAATTATTGCAATTTTATTCTTTATATCTATGTGCCTTTCTCTATTTTTAAAAATCTTTCTTTTTCTTAAAAGAGGTTCTTTAACATTTCTTGCAATATGATTTGGTGGTAATGAATGCTTTTAGGTTTTTTTTTTTTTTTTTTTTTTGCATGGGTTACACTTTGATTGCACTACTTTAGACTTTACCAAGCACATTAAACAGATGTTTCTCTTCATAGAGAGTCAAGAGTGGAAAAGTTAAATAATAGTTTTAATTTGCTATTTGTGAGTAGAGCCAACAACCTGCCACTCTTCCTCACTTTCCATGTACAATAATACCCAGAAGAGACCTCCAAATGAGTCTTAGCAGATGGTCATAGCTGTGTCATTCCTTGGGCTTCTCTTATCAAGAGACTTGGTCCCACATTCATGAAACAGTGTGTGCCAGGAGCTATCTTTATATTTTTCCTCTACTAAAAGCTCCTTCTAGAATGATCCAGACTGTTCTCTGGATGAGCCAACCAAGATGGAGGTACCATATATATATTGTTTTTACTATGATTAATTCTTTTAGGCAGCTTTATTGAGGTATAATTAATACATAATAAACTGCACATATTTAAAGCATACAATTCAATAAGTTTTGACACAGGTATATATCTGTAAAACCATCCCCACAGTTAAGATAGTGAATATGTCTGTCACCCCAAAAGTCTCATGCCCCTTTAATATTCCTTCCTTTGTCCTCTGCTCTTCTTGCTCCCTCCCCTCTCCCCGACAACCACAGATCTGCTTTCTGTCAGTGTAATTTATTTTGCATTTTTAAGAGATTAAAAATAAATGAAATTGTACTAAATGCACTCACTGCGTCTAACGTCTTTTAATTATTTTGAGCATATACCGTATAATTATTCTGAGATGCATTCATGTTGCATGTATTAACATTTCATTCCTTTTACTGCTGAGTAGTATCCCATTTTATGGATAGACTGGTTTGTCTATTCATGCATCTGTTGACAGACATTTGGTTGGTTCCAGTTTCGGTTGATTTCAAGAAAGCTGTTACGAACATTTGTGTAGCAGTGTTTACAGCAACATAAACTTTCTTTTCTCCTGGGTAAATATATAGGTGTGAAATGGCTGAATCATATGATAAATGCATCTAAACTGTTTTTTATGAAATTGCTAAAATATTTGCCAAAGTGGTTATATTATTTTTTATTCCCACTAGCAATGAATGAGAATTCCAGTTTCTCCATATCCCTGTCAACACTTGTTTGGTCAGTCTTTTATGTTTTAGCCATTCTATTGGATGTGAACTGGTAGCTCAATGTGACTTTAATTTACATTTCCCAAATAGTTAGTGATGTCAGCATTTTCATGTGCTTATTTGCCATCAGTATGTCTTCATCAGTGAAGCATTTGTTCAAATCTTTTGCCTATTTAAGAAAATTGGATTTTTTTCATATTATTGTGTTGAGTTCTTTATATAGTTTAAATACAAGTCCTTTATCAGGTATATGCTTTGCAAATTTTTCTCCCAATCAGTGTTTCTTTGTTTCATTCTTCTAACATGTCTTTCAAAGAGTACAACATTTTTAATTTTGACAATCAATTTTGAAAGTCATAATTGGTCCTAGATGGCTAGCTACTACTAGAAGAGAAGCCCAGTTTCAGAATAAAAAAAATCAGAACAAAATAATTCAGGAAGTATCTGGTATTGTGAAGTCTCACCACCAACCACAGATCAGAGAACAGGCAGGATAGCTGTCCTTTACTGAAGAGGGAACATATAGAATCTGTGTCAAGGCCAGAGACCACAAATCCAACCCTCATCAGCTGTCTCATATTGCTTTGTGTTAACCCTGGTAGTAAAATTATGAGAATGTAGAAAATTTTACATGCTTCAAGCAGTGGTTTAGAAATTTAAAAAGTCTGAAAGCACTCTTTGCATTTGTTTTATATGATTGAGGATGACTATAAAATAAGCCACTGCATTGCTGGGACTGCCCTAAGAAAGTATCACAAACAACAGATTTATTTTTCTGACAATTATGGAGACCACAAGACTAAGCTTAAGGTGTCAGCAGGGTTTATGCCTCGCTCCTTGGCTTGCAGATGGCTATATTCATGTTAACATGGTCTTCCCTTTGGTATCTCTTCTTATAAGGACACCAGTCATATTGGAGTTGGGGGCATCCTAATGACATAATTTAACCTCAATTACCTCTTTAAATACCATGTCTCCAATTACAGACACATTCTTAGGTATTCTCTCTAGTGTTTTAAATTGCATGACATTGGCCATAGTCTACCTCTCCAATAAGTGAGCCTTCCCAGAAAGAGCCTCTTTGTGAATTGTGAGTCATTTTTCCCTTTGTTAGCTGTTGATCCCTGAAGAAGTTAAGCAACACCTTACCTGGCTGTAAAAGGAAGATAATAATAGTACCTGCCTTATAAGGTTATTATGAGGCTTTAAAGAGGTAACGAGTGACCTTAGAAAAGTACCTAACACTGAGTAAGGGCTCAACTATGTTAGCTATTATTATTTATTCATCAAATATAGACTGAATTCTGGCTTCAAACTAAGCACTGTGCAAGGTGATGTGGCAGAATCCAAGGTAGATGAGTCATGGGTACAGTATCAAAGAAACTATTAATATATCAATAGTACGATATTAATAGCTACCATTTATTGAGCACCTCCTGTGGGTCAGCTGCTGTGATAGGTGCCTTACATTTATTATTTTGTTTAGTTTACAGAAAGATGTCTTCTTTATTCTATTTTAATCAGTGAGGAAACTGAAACTCCTTGGAATAAGTGAAATACCATATATCAGCTATTTAATCATGAATGTGAGATTTATCCTAGACTCATCTGATGCCTAAGTTCCTCTCCTATCTCTGTGAGTTTACCACCATGGAAGAGATACTGCACATGTATTAAAAAGCATACTACCAGGGAAACAATGCTGTATGCCTTAGAACTGATCAAGTGTTATAGGAATTAGAGCAGAAAGGGATACTTCCCTTTGATGTTTTATGAAAAATCCACAGGACAGATATAATTTGGGCTGACTATGCATTGGTGGAATTGGCGGGGTTGGGGTAAGTGGGAAGAGAATGTTCCAGGCTATAACAAAATAAATAAATAAATAAAATAAAACACCCCCCCCCCCAATAAAACAAGAGGAGATTGTGGTTTTTAAATGAGGAACAAGAGGAAGTTTGGTTTGACTAGAATTATGAGGGAAACCCTCATCAGCTCTAGCTTGAACCATTGCCACTTTGTTCTCCCTCTAACTTGCCCTCTGTCTCTCATCCTGCAGACTTGGTCCTCCAAATTCTCTGTCTGTGTTACTGGGAGATGGATGATCTTTCTAAATCTTTTCCTGTTGCTCCCCTGCACAGAATTCTTCAATGTTTCTCCATCACCAACATGATAAATATCTAAATTTCAGAGCCTTTGTGATATGTCTCTGCTTGAAAACCACCTGTACTTAGTAGCAAAGAGTTAAAACAGGCACTCAAAGCCTCCTTACCAGCAGGTTGTAGGTCCCTGGAGGGGGAGGAGTCTTGACTTTTTTAGTGAATCTTGCCCTAGGTACCGGCTCCTGTATCTGCCTGGTGTCCTCACCAGAGAAACTAGTCAAACATCTTCATACCTGATGCCATTTCAGCCTCGCTGACCCTGAATTAGGGATGGATAGGAGCCAAGGAGGACAGCAGGAGGCCCAAGAATTTGAATTCTATTAACTGTCCAAGTGATTCTGCCATCCAGACAGGTAGCTGAAACATTTGGTAGACAGTATTCCCTCACTTATCGCTGGTATTACGTTCTAGACCCCCCCATGATAGGTGAAAATCTGGGAAGTAGGCACCTTACATTTATTTTAGTATTTATATATATATTAAGGCTTTATAAACCCTTCCCACACACTTATAAACCATTCCCAGTCCCTTATTAACCTTTCCCACTCCCTTATTAACCTTTTCCACACTTTTATAAACACTATTTATGTTCTTAAACATATTCTACACTCTTAAACCTACGTAACTTTAACAACGTATGTATACAGTACCGCAAAACCCCACGATATAGCGAAAAATCTGCAATAAATAATTAAATATAATATAATTTATATTAATAATTAAATATAATATTTTAAAAAATCCTGCGATACAGTGAGGCCCAAGATATAGAGAGGGACTGCTGTAAATCTTTCCAGGGTAAGAAAAGGGTGAAGAGAGATGGAGATGTTCAAATGGATGGAGGTTGGGGGGAGAAGAGAAGGAACCCTCAGGCTTTGCATAGTCCTTCATAGTTATCTATGCATTTTATCTATGTCTGTCTGTCTGTTTGTCTATCTATCTATCCATATTTGTAATACTTTGTTTAGAAACTGTTTAAAATAGAAAAAACCCTGTCAAGAAAGACCAGGTATGAAATGAGTTCCAAATAAAATGGAATTTTCAGGCAACAGAAGTCTAAAAGGCCACAAAAGAGAAATAGCACCACTGTTTTTGGAACAATGGCTAGTTACTTGCATTTTCATCATTGTTAATCTCTGAATCTGGGTTTTCCTCTGAGTTCCACAAAGAGCATGCACTTCACGACTTACCATGAAATACCTGCTTTCTATGCACAATTTAGGACAAATTACCACCGGAAACAAATCAATACAAATACATCAGAGCCTGTACAATCTCAGTAGTAGGTAACACACATTTTGCAGAGTTCTGTGCCAAACAAAAGAATTGAATAAGCTGTGGGGAAAAAGCATACTTTTATATTGATATTGCACACTTTAAATAATGCTTTTCCATCTTTTAAATAACACTGTAGGACTTGCTACTACATTTGTATTAAAAGCAGGAATTTCCATGACAACAAACACACCTGAATTCTTTCATCTTACAATCCTAGAATTGTTAGGAATCTTAAAGGTCATTTAGTGGGACATGCAAATTTTTAAGACTACCTTAGATATCAAGGACAATGAGATCAAGATTTGCATTGCATGTGATTATGGTGAGCAGCTCAGGGCAAACATTACCTGAGGCTTCCTGCCCCCAGCATTGACAGCTGGGAGATCAAGGATTCAAAGAGCAAGGGCTGAAGTGAATAAGATCTGGGGGGTTGTGTGCTGGGAAATGAAGGGAGATAGGATTGTATACGGAGAACAGAGCGGTGGAACAGCAATTTCTCAGTGTAATCAAACAAAGGAATTCATTTACTCTCTAACCAAACATTTTTTAGTCATCTGCTTGGAACCTGATCTGACATTTGCTGCAGTTCCTGCCCTCAAAGAGCATTCAATCTAGAGATAGAGAAATACGCATTACAATAAAGGGTGATAAGTCTAACAATAGAGACAGAGTGATGTAAGAATATGCTAAAAACACTGCCGGCCCCAAACTGTCTTTCCCAATCCGTTTAAATGCCAAGGAAATTTCTTTTGTGCTTCTTTAAAGACAAAAGTATTTCTCTCTATGGGATGATGTGACAAATGACTTCACATTGCCTTCATTTTCCTCCTCCAACCTTCCCTATAATTGCGAAGCTATTATTGGGCACTGAGGACCAAAGAAATTTTATTGCTGTGATAGAAAATGGCAACTACGTGAAAGTAGATTTTTAAGACGTTTTGGGGTTGAATTGGATTGGAAAAAGAAAGAAACAGATTGAAGGTGCTTCAGGCTCATATCAGAGCATGGAGATGCAGGGAACCAAAGAAGGAATTAACTGGAGAACAAGAAAGAAAGAAAAAAAACTCCAACCATAGGAATGGCTGCAATTAGGACATATCAGGCAGTACAGTGGAAGATAAGCATTCAAAGTGCATTTTTTACTGATTAGCAAGGGGAAAATACATCCTCCTGTTTAAACAAAGAGCCACATGAACAGAAGTGCAATTGGATACTAGGGAAGGTATTATACTGCTACATAATCAACTGTTGTAATTATTAGATTAGTTAAAATTAATAATCAAATTGGCATATTCAATAGTAAGGTTAGTCTGACTTATATCTAATGCTTAAAATAACTACATTACTATAGTTTATTGAGTTGATACAAATTTCAAATAAAACTTAATAGTAGCTTCAAATAAAATTTAAACAATGGTACCCCCAACACACCCTGCAAAGATTAATAAGGTTCATATTGCAATGGAATCCTAAATTGTTTCATATAGCTTTTTATTTCTAATAACTAGGTTGAATTTGTGCTGCATAGGTTTAGTTATTAATAGATATTTTATAATTCAGCCTTCTCCACTGAATGCAGTGTTTCCTTTTTATTTCTTTCTGCTTCTGATGCAAGGCAGGCACACACAAGGTGTTTAAAAAATATTTGTTGAATAATGAAAACCTTGACTAGATATGCACAGACTCTGAGTTTATAATTTTGATCTGTTATAGAAAAGAATAAACAAAACATGGATTTCACAATCCATAACCATTTAGACTCATAACATTTTTTTCCTTAAGCATCTGAAAATATTTGCACTTCTGGGCAGATTGTTTCCAATAAAGTTGAGATCTCAATTCAGTCTATTTATTCAGAGTTCAGGCCTAATATTTAGATTATAAAAGGGTATTGTCTATAAATCAGAATTCATTCCAAGTGGACTTGCTGCCCCAGGAGCTAAATTATGGCCTCAGTTCTTTCACTCCTTTCTCTCTGCTGCAGGAGTCAGCCACCTGGATGCCTGGACCCCATGGGCAGCCCTGTAAGCGTGTACTTTTCTGTATGCAAAGGATGGCACCCATGACTGCACATACTGATAATTCAATTGCAGGTGTATTTGCAAATTGGATTTTGAGGGGGAAGTTTACGCAAATCCTTTTGAAAGTGAATCCTTCCAAGGTGGGAATAATGAAGAAACAAGAAGAAAAGTGACAATCAAAAACCTATTAAAATCTAGTTTCTGGAGAAGAACCTGATTGTCTAATGACATTTATGCTTTCATAGCTCAGCATTTAACAGTCATTTTGTGTCAGTGGCTTCCTTTATAAATGCAACAAGACAAAATTATCCAGTTCTCTGCATCCCTGAGACTCTAATCCCCACCAGTCTGACGTGCTTGCAATGAGCCGATGGCCCTAAGAGATGAGGCTCTCGGTCCCTCTGAACCATTTCTCCACTGGGACCTACAATGATGCCTCAAACACACGTGAAATCAATCACTCCTTCAATCCATTCATTCCATTCATTCTTTCTTTTATTCAGTTCTCAATTTAAGGGTAAATTATTATGGTCAAAATAAACGCTGAACATATCAGCTGTTAGAAGTCTTTGGAATTTGGGATAACAATGGAGTTATGTTTCTAAACTAAAGGAAGAAATTATTCTCACCCAATTCATCACTGATACATTTAGTTTGCCCTCCTGTTTGCCTGCCCGATTTTTATTTTGTTAAGAAGTCACTTTATCCCCACAAAAACTTGAGCCTATCTAATTGTTCTATATTGTCCCTGGGCTCTATTAGCTCCCACTGTCATCCCTCTCAGGGACACAAGAAATGGTTGAGAAGGTAGGAGTAGGGATGAGAAATCAGAAGTAATAGAAGCCTAGGTCTTACATTTTGGTCAGATTATAAATGTGTGATTGAGCAATGGATGACCTGCTTTGCATTGTTACTCTTTCACTCCCCAATTGACATTGGTTATTTGGGGTTGTGTGGGGTGGGGACAGGCTGCATGAATGTCTGGCTCAGGATTCAAATCTCTCTCTTTCCTGCCATTAAAAAAAATAATTCTTGGATTAGAATTATATCGAAGTCTTAATACATCAAGCAGTTTATAAGATAATCTTGAGTGGTCTGTTATGACTGTATTGAAAAAGTAGGGTTGGTATTTTATTTGATCTCTGTCAGATTCTATGAATTGTGGTGTTTGAGCCTGTTAAAAATAAATGCCATATAGAGAAATGTTTTCTGAAAGCAAAACTTGTTGTTTGCAGAACTTACAGGCCCATGGATTTCTGACTGGGAGAGTGCACACAGACCCTTCCAATGTAAATACATACGTTCCAATTTACCCGAGCGCTTTAAGCAGCTCTTAACATCATATGACAAGGAGAACATTTGTTAATCAGAAAAATTACAACCTATTCAGACTTATTGTTTGATTATTTCTCTGCTGACCTCTGAGGTTCCATTGTTGATTGAATTAGTTATAGTAACTCATATTTATTTTAGCAACTAGCTATTATGAATACAAACTCTTCTTATCGCTGGATGATTGATAGGCACATTAAGAAGTTGTTCAACAGGTTGCTGGGTTTGAAGAAATGCTTAAATCCTGATAGGTTACTTTTTTATCAGCAAAGAGCAGGAATTAGGACAGATAAGCCCTTGGTAACAACGATTTTATTTTCCAAGTGAAATGTCATTTCTTTAAATTTGATTTTTTTAAAGAGTAGATTCAGTCAGTTCCCTTTTAGAGGTTAAAAAATTAAAAAAATTTTATTCATTTATTTTTAGAGAGAGGGAAAGGGAAAGAAAAAGAGATGGAGAGAAATATCAGTGTGCGAGAGATACATCAATTGGTTGCCTCTTGCATGCCCCCGATTGGGGACCTGACCTGCAACCCAGGCATGTGCCCTGATTGGGAATTGAATTGGTGACCTTTTTTGGTTCGCAGGCCAGTCCTCAATTCACTGAGCCACACCAGCCAGGACTAGTGATTTATATGTATACAATTTTTGTAGACTGAAAATGTTCTGAAATGAAATGCTTTTCTAGTGTTGGCTGGATAAATTATGCCATGAGAAATACTGTCACACAGCTGAAGGTAATGACATACTGTTGGTACTAATCATCTAAATTTTGTTTTCTTTTTTAAAAAGTTATTATTCTTGCCCTGGCTGGTGTGGCTCAGTGGATTGAGTACTAGTCTATGAACCAAAGGGTCGCTGGTTCGATTCCTGGTCAGGGCACATGCCTGGGTTGTGGGCCAGGTTCCTGGTTGGGGGCCTGTGAGAGGCACTCAACTGATGTTTCTCTCTCACACATCAATGCTTCTCTCCTTCTCTTTCTCCCTCCCTTCCCCTCTGAAAATAAATAAATAAAATCTTTTTTTAAAAGTTCTTATTCTTTGTGTTTTGTTTCATTGCTGCAGGGGGCCTCCATCTTGTAAAGACTTTCAAGTACTTAAAATAATGTAGGAGTACAGACGCTGAACATTTATTCCCCCATTGGTAAAAGTATTGTTTTGATTTTTTAAAACTGGAAACATGAGAACAATAGAGTAAGGTAAATTGCCCATGGTTATCTGATAGGTAAGTGACAGGGTTAAAGTTCATAGGTTGTCATCCCATCCTTAACCTAGTCTTTGGTGTATAGGTCCAACAGAGCTTCTCAATCTGATTGGCTGTTGTTTTGTCATATCTCTTCCTGAGGACATAGGTACTGTGGTGATAAGCACCACAGAAAAGCCTAAATATAGACATAATGGATAAGTCAGAATAAATAACTGAAAAATTTTCCTTGAATGAAAGCTTAATGCTGTCGCTAGAAAATTCTGTTGTGTAATGCCTCAACTTCAGAAAGGTGTCTGGATGGCTTATCAGGGCTTTTCATAGGACCTGTTTCTTTCTTTCTTTTCTTTTTTTTTTTTAAAGATTTTATTTATTTACTAAAGAGAAGGGGAAGAGAGGAAAAAGAGGGAGAGAAACATTGATGTAGGAGAGAAACATTGTTCCGTTGCCTCTTCCTCACCCCCAACATGTGCCCTCATTAGGAATCCAACCAGGAACCTTTTGGTTCACAGACCCCCACTCAGTCCACTGAGCCACACGAGCCAGGGCATGAACTTAGTTTCTGATGGAGACTCTAGATAGAATTATTTGAATTACTGTACCATTGTATACCAACGCTCTGAAGGCAGATACCAAGAAATGCAAGATTATATGCAATTATATATAGGGCAATTTTGAAATAAAAAACCAAAAGAATATGAAAATTGAATGACAAGAGGTTCCTGAAATTGAAACAGGCCTGGTGTCACTGGTCAGGATTCGCTGGCTCTGCTGTGGACTCTGTGAGCACTTTATTAGTATATTCATGTTTGATGTGGAAAGTGACAAAATGGCACAATGTCTAATTATTAAACAATTCACAGGTTAATATCTTCCTCCCCCTCCTTCACTTGTTTCCTTGGAGACCCATTTCCTTGTCAATTTTCTGAATTTCATTAATATTAAACTATGACTTTGAATCAGGAAGACTGTGAAGAATCTGAAGAGTAATACTTATATCTTACAAGTGACATTTGCATCACATGGATAAACATTTAAAATGTTCTTGAGAACACTGCAAAATAAGGAAATAGAGTTCAAAAATAAAGTATAGAACTTGTTAGACTCGTTTCTGTTTAAAACTTGGTGGATTATACCCTTTGTTTTAAACTATCAGAACGGCAATGATTAAATACCAGATTCCTTAAAGAATCACTAGTTCCTTTTGAAACGTTTTGATTAAAGGATTCTATTTATTAAACAGCTCTACCCACACATCTTTCCTTCAAGATGTTGTTGTTCCCACGTCTGTTGTTTTATTACATGACAGTGACTGGAAGGTTAGATGCTATTTACTTTCCCGAGGTTTATTTTTATATCATAAATTATACTTCTTTTTTTTTTTTTTTACGTATCCCAAGAAGTAATGTGGTCTATTCAAACTGGGTGTCAGGAGACCTGACACATGACTTTGGGGAAGTCAATGAATTCATACGTGTCTCAGTCTCCCTAGCCACATAATGGGGATAATAATATCTCCCTTTTACCTACTTCACAGGGTTGGATTTTCTTTTTTAAAGATTAATTAGTTAATGTTTGCAAACCACTCTGAGCTCCTTTGATAAAATACAAAGCACCATTATTTATGAGAATAATAATAGTGTCTTGGACCGTAGGCTTCCTTTCATCCAAGGGATCCCAAAGTACTTTACCACTGGGATTGTAACTCTACAGAGGGTTACTGCGTGGTGGCTGGCTCTCCTTGAAGAAACAGATGGTAACAAGCAGTCTGGGTTTTCACTAGAGAGTAATTAAGTCTCCCACCAATTCCCTGCATCATTTGCATAAACTTCCCAAGACAGAAGAGCAACTCCCAAAAGAGAGCTGAGTTGGACTCCTTATCCCTCGTCACTATTTAGGAATAAGTCACAGGAGATTTGGAATCTAGAATTTCAATGTTTTCAAACTCCAAATCTATATGTGGAGAATTTGGTGAAGCATGGGGACTATTTAGACAGCAGGTAAGTTAGTTTCCATCAAAATACAAATATAACAAGTGTGTTACCTGAAGGTCTTTCAGGTTGTGCCCACCAATTATGTATGAGTCCTGTGATCTCTCCTGGGCAATCTGGTTTGACTAACTTTCAGTTAATTGACAAAGATGAATTAGGTGCCTAACTCATGTGCATGTCTGGGGTTATTAAGAAGAAAAGTGTACAATGTGGTCCCTGCCCTCAAGTTGTTTACAACTATTTGAAAAGATGAAACTAAGATACAGGAAATAATTAGTGGACCATGGAAGACAGCAATATAATTAAAGGCTAAATTGTGTGGAACAGACCACAAGAAGTAGAGAGTAGGGAGCCATCAGTATGGGCCAGCCTAGTTCAGGAAAGCTTTACCTAAGAGGTGAATTTAAAGGAGTATATTTTCCACAGGACCAATATCAAACGAACAGTGTCTGCAGAGTGTGTTTGCAGTGGTATCTGGGAGACAGGGCAGATGGAGGTGACTCTCCCCAGGTGACCAAGGACTCTGGGGGAAAGGGGGAGGGGGAGAGGAAGCTTTCAGGATATGGGGAGCTTTCATAGGCAGGTTAAGAAGTTTGGATTTAATTCACTAAAAAAACAAACAAACAAACAAACAAAAAACCAAACCATCAGAATGCAGAGACCTGATAAAAGCAGTATTTTGAATGATTCTTTGACAATAGTATGCAGAAATCACTGGAACAAGAAAAAGACAAAGTTAGGAGGCTGGCTGAAGTCATATACAATAATAAGGGAGGTGGAACATTATTGAGAAGGATTGTCGTGGAAATGGGGAAAATTAATTAAAAACATAGCTTTTAATGAGAGCCTATCATCCTCCAGTAGTGTATCTTATTCTCACAACAACCTCAAGGTGACACTAACGTTAACTCATGTTGGCACCAATTTCCTGATATGGAAACAGTGGCTGAGAGGGGTTAAGTAACTTGCCCATAGAACCAAGGTTTGAGCCCAGTGTGAATCCTAAACCACTATTTAGTTTTAAGGATTAAAATACAGGTGAGATGGACATTTTGAGGAGAGAACAGCCATCCAATCTAGGTAAGGAAATGCTGGGTGAAGCAAAGTTAAAACAGGATGTTTAACTCTTTTGATTCCTGTAGGATGGCTCAGAGTCGCCATGTGCCACTTACCGCACACTGTGAATTTGCAGGAGAATTTAGTCTGAGGAGCATGTCCCCACACCGGCATTGTGCAAGCACTTGGGCAATTCCAGCTTGGAATCTTTCTTCGTAGCCACGGTAAGTTCCAGGGTCAGGAATGCTAGGGAGCCATCGAGGCTGGGGCTGGCGGGCCACAAATGAGCAACAGGGTTCAGAAGAGGAAGAAGAAGAGAGGTAGACTTGGGAGGCTGCTCTCAGGATGCCACACTAGGTTTAGGAAGCCGGGAATTCAAAGTGGTAAGGTTTAGATCACAGGCAAATTTAGCAGCTGGAAATTCAATGCCCACTGATCCTGAGGTTGGATCTTCTCTTGCCTCACCTGGTGAGACGGAATCTCCCAGTTTAACCTGTCTTCACTTTGCAGTTTCTAAAAGGGCTAAGGCTGAGCAGCTGATGCTCGCTCTCTTTATTTACTTATTTATTTTTTATGGAATTTGTTGAGATGACATCGGTTAATAAAATTATACAGGTTTCAGGCGTTATGATTCTATAATACATCACCTGTATATTGTAGTGTGTGTTCACCACCCCAAGTCAAGTCCCATTCTGATACCATTTATTCCCTATAACCTCTTCTGCTCCTCCCCACCGCCTTTCCCTCCGGTAATGACCACACTGTTGTCTGTGTCTAAGACAGCTGGTGAGCTTGATGCAGGGCTGAAGAGCAGTAAGTTGCCTTTCTTGGTGGGAAAAGATATTCGAGTTAGGTTGCAGATGAGAGTGGATTTGGTTGATGTCCTGGCAGCCCAGGATGATAAAATTTGACATGGAATATGATTCTAATGGAAAAAGAAGGTTCTTGCTGCTCATTTCTGAGGTGTTAAAGGGGGAAAGGTTAAAATAAAGCTACAGCTGAGTCTAAATCCCGAGAAACCTTAAACATTGGCTGGTTTTAAAATTCTACTACAAGGGATCAGAGCCATTTATTTCTAAAGCTTGCAATTTGACTTATGAAACTACTCCATGATTACATTTTGGTTACATTTGGCAGACAAAGTGGAGCAGGAAATCATTATTGGATAAAAAGGGCCACGCAGGAGGAAGTTTTTATTGGCAAATACTAGGTTATGTATTCATGGAATCCTATCATTTTAGTATCATCCCGCTGCCCTGTGAGGTTTTTGCTAAAATGTCTCTGAAGAGAGAACAAATCTCTTTACTTTTTTATGTCCCTTCCCAAACCCTCAACACACACACTGGGGTCCAACTCTCCGAAATGCATAATGTACTGCAACCTCCAACACCATTCTCATCGACTGCAATCACATAACAGTTTAAATCCCTCCCCTGACTTTTTTTGGTTATCTCATCTGTGAACATGGAAAACAGTTATCATCTTTTCTTTTAAAATCCTTCACATTACTAGAAAGCTATAATTATGTTTTCCCTCAAGTTTCTCTGCTTTAGATGGAATAATATACATGTGTAAGTCTGACACTTGTCGACCCCTTAGATGTCCAGGGCACTGAGCGTGCCATGTAACTCACCTCATTTGCTGCCGACAAAATCCTGTGAATCAGACATTTTAGTCCCCATTGGAAAGATAAGAGAAATTGACACCAAGTTCAGAGGTTAATAACACCTTTCAAATAGCTGGTAAATAAAAGCCCCAGGATTGAAAAACTGCCATGCTAAGTGAAATGAGCGAGTCAGAGAAAGACAAATACCATATGATTTCAGTCATATGTGGAATCTAATGAACAAACTGAACTAACAAGCAAAATAGAAACAGATGCATAGATACAGAGAACAGTCAGTGGGGAGGGGGCTTAGGGGGCTCCGTGAAACAGGTGAAGGGATTAAGAAAAAAAACTTCATCCATGCAGACAACAGTATGGTGATTACCAGAGGGAAAGGGGGGTGGGGAGAGGCAGGAGAAGGTGAATCAGGGATAAACGGTGATGGAAGGAGACCTGACTTGGGGTGGCGAACACGATACAATACACAGATGCTGTATTATAGAATTGTATACCTGAAACCCATATAATTTTATTAACCAATGTTAACCCAATAAATTCAATAAAAAAAGAAGGGATCTTTCCTTCAATTTTAGGCTTGTGCACCATTTAGGATCACAGTGCCTATTAAGCAATGAAGTAATTCTTTAAAAAATCATAATTATATTATGAATAGTACAATGATATCTTGAGTGTATATTAAAATCATCAATTTTTTTAATCAAAACATTTAATTTACAACAACAACAAATACAACCCTGTCATTCTGAATGAAAACTCATGGATTGAATTTTTCAGCCTTTCGAATGAATTCTCCTACAACAACTTTCCTTTTCTTCTCGGATTCCTCCATTTTTCTTCAAAGCCTAGTTGTCCTCAACTCTCTTTTCTTTCCTTCATGCTTTCTTGGACTATTTGAGGCCTCAGTGTTCTTCTTTTTCCTTTCTTAAAAAAGATTTTATTTATTTATTTTTAGAGAGACGGGAAGGGAGGGAGAAAGAGACAGAAACATCAAAGCGCGACAGACACATTGATCAGTTGCTTCCTGCACACCCCCAACCACAGACCTCGCCCACAACCCAGGCATGTGCCCTGACTGGGCATCAAACCTGAGACCCTTCAGTTTGCAGGCCAGCACTCAATCCACTGAGCCACACCAGCCAGGGTTCAGTGTTCTTCTTTATAGCTATCATTTTAAAATATATTATACATATACATTATTTACGTATTTTATGATATTTGTGCATTATTTTTCCCCATCATTCTGTCTATCTTAAATAGAAGCTCCTTCCAAGCTGGAACCAGGCCTTGTAACTCATTGACATCTTAGCTAAAACATTGTACTTTGGTAATTGTGTTATTATGGAATGGGGGAAAGAGAAATCAAATTAAGAGGAAGATAGAGACTTTTATGAGGCTAGATCACTCCTCCTTTCTCTGTGCTTCAAAAGCATTTTGCACAAATGCAACCGAGTGTAGCAAAAAAAAAGAGAAGGTGCTCAGTTGGAAACCCACCTCTAAAATCTACTATCTCAGTGGTCTTGGGAAAGTTATTATAATGTTCTAAGGACCCATTCATTTTGTCCTTGGTAAAATGGGGATGATAATACTAATCTTATAAAGTTCTTGTGAGGATTAGAGAATGCAATTAGGTGGGCACTTTGTATAGAGCTGGGTACATGGTAGCTGTTACAGCTATAGCTTTTCTAATAAGCCTATATTTTATGTTTGCATGCTCCTCACAGAAATCACTCTCTTACTAGGCAGTAATTTTCTCAAAGGCAGAGACATCCTTCATTTTTACTACCTCCTTTCTGCCTTCCCCCATAGCTCAGTGCCTGCCACATAGTAACATTCAACAATTTAAAAAAAGAAGATTTTATTTATTTATTTTTAGAGAGAGGGGAAGGGAGGGAGAAATAGAGGGAGAGAAACTTCAATGCTGCAGGAGAAACATTGATCAGTTGCCTCTTGCATGCCCCCAACCTGGGACTGGCCCACAACCCAGGCATATGCCCTGATAGGGAATTGAACCGGGGACTTTTCAGTTTGTAGGATGATGCCCAGCTCACTAAGCCACACCAGTCAGGGCCAACAATTTGTTTTAATGACTATACGAAAAGGAACTCTACCGAAGTGTTCAAGTTGGAAGATTCTGTAAAAAGCTCTTCAAAGGTGAACACAGCCAAGTTCTATAGACCGTGCTTTGTGCAAATCCTAGCATAAGGCTCTACTCACAAAAAACGGTGCTCAACTTAGTATTCTTCAATTACTTGAATTTATCTCAGTGACTATATTTTGATTTTCAGTATTTCATTTTCAAATATAGATATGCTTTTAAAAAAAGTTTTGTCATTGCCTTATGGATTCTATTCTATTTTAAAGTCTCTTTCAAATTGTTCTACTACTTACAGTTCCTCTATTTATAGTTTCTCTACTGTAAATTCTGTCTTTATTTGGACTTGGTGAATCCCTTTCATGGTGGTTGTTTTCCCCTTCTAGTGTAATTTTTGAGGTAGAATTCATCTTCAGTGAGAGTTGTCTGAAAGGGTCCAACTGAGCCCTGGGCTGTGACATTATCCAGTGGGATGGGTGTCCATTTGTCACTGTTATGATCCTAAAGGGGTAAATAAATCCAGCATGGTTTCTATTACTAACAATAAGGCCTGGAGCACAGGCCCAAGAGAGAGACATGCAGATGACTTCTTCCATGCCTTCCTCGTCTGCCCTGATTGTGGTTACAATCATGTACCTATGCTTTATAAGGGAGTAATAAGGGCCTTGTAAAAGTCCATCTTCCTATTATGCTTCCAGAACTGTCACTCTGATGTGGAAACTAGATGATCCAGACAGGATTAGTTATTAGGAACCATTCCGGTTATTATTTAGTGCCAAGTTTTCTTAAAGCATTAACTAAATTCATTGGGTGGTGATTTCTTTCTCCTTGAGTACAGAGGAGAAGCACACAAATGGATATATTTCTAGTCTTTTTTTAAAATTGGTGACTTCAGATCATTTCTTTTCTTTATATATTTTTATATTTTCCAAATTTTCTACAACAAATACTTCTAATAAAAATAATTTTAAACATCTCTCTTCAAATTCCAGTTTTTCTGGATTTCTCAAGTCATCAGGTCTACCTCTTAACCACCTTAAGATCTCCCAAGCATGGCTACTACTAGGCTTTCTTCCTCACGGGTTATAATATCTCTCTCTCTAATTTCCTATTAAGATTTTATAGAATTGGGAAACCCAATATCTTAACTATTTCAAGAGTCCAGTTTCATTCTCATACTTGTGAAATCAATATCTACAAAATAGCTACAGAAAGTTCAGTTTTACTTGTAAGGTTTTTCAGCTTATCTATAGGGTCTTATTTATTTAACAGTTTGAATAAAGTTTTACAGTTTTTATTACACAGAAGTAATAAATATGTTTAGTGATATGTTCATACAGAATATACTATGCTGTTTTCTTTTCCCAATGGATAAGCCCCTTCCTAGACTTTGTGGAGTTCCTGGAGGATGTTGTGTGAGTTCTTCACATCTTTGATGGTGAGAGTAATTTTTGTAATAGATTTGGATCCAAGAGATTGGAGATATTGGTGTTTCAAGGTTGAATAAGAGTGATTTTTCCCATCAAGGAGTTTATAATCTAGAAGAGATGTACATACCTTTAGGTTTTTTAAAAGATTTTATTTATTTATTTTTAGAGAGAAGGAAAAGGACAGGGATACAAACATTGATGTGTGGTTGCCTCTTGCATACTCCCAACTGGGGATCTGGCCCACAACCTAGGCATGTGTTCTGGCTGGGAATTGAACCGGCAACCTTTTGATTTGTAGGCCAGCACTCAATTCACTGAGCCACACCAGCTAGGGTCACCGTGAGGGTTTTTTATTGAGGTTTTCCACAACAAAGAGTTCAATCTTGGACTTCTGGTCAAGATGGAGGCCTAGACTGACATGCTCCATCTCCCTCCACAACTAAGAAGGACTACAACTACTGTAAAACCAGAAATAAGCAGGAGTTACAGAAAATAAAGCTACATGCAAGTCCAGTGTATGAAGTTATAAAGAAATGGTGCTTGTCCAGATGGGTAGGAGGGGTGAAGCTAGGGTAGAGAGGTCAAGCTGTGCTGGCAGCAGTGGCTGCGGCGATGGCAGTGGGACGGCGGTAAGCACAGACACCTGTATTTAAGGGGAGGCAAGAAGCGCCTGGGTAGCACCCCTGGCTGTAGACCAGACCCGTCAGCTCATGATTCCAACACTGGGGAAGGCAGACCCCCATTGCCTCAGACGGTGAGGGCTGGAGGGTGTGGGGAATGGAGGAGGAGGCTCCTGGTCTCTCAGCAGAGAGTAAACGGCAGGAATCCATCTTGGACTCCTGCCCCCCACACAAAGCACCACAGCGTGGTGGGAAGGGTTGCCCGGTTGTGACGAGTGCATGGGGCTCTGCCCCCTATAGGAGGTGTGACAGCCCCATCCAGGAAGCAAAGGTGAACACAAAACTGTCAGGATGGCACAGATCATGATAGAGATCCCAGTGACACAGATGACCAGCCAGCAAATATCTAATCTAACAGATCAGCAGACAGGAAATCTTTCTGAGGCTCAGTTCAGAGCTTTGTTTATACAAATGCTTACAGACCTAATAGCAGATCTTAAACAAGATCGGGAAAGAATGAAGGCTAGTCCTGCTGAAATGAATGAAAACACATACGAAACTAGTGGTGAAGGACAGAAAACCAGGCATCAAATCAACAAATCGGAACACAGAGAAGGAACAAACAGTCAACCAGTGCAGAAAGAGGAAAGAAAAAGCGAGGAAAATGAGGAGAGGCTCAGAAACTTATGGGACAGCTATAAGCGGGCCAACATCTGAATCATAGGTGAAGGAGAACTAGAAATTGAAAAGTTATGTGAAAAAATAATGAAGCAGAACTTCCCTAACTTGGGGAAGGAAATAGACTTACAGGTCCAGGAAGCACAGAGAGTTCCAAAACCTCAGGGAGAACCAGGGAGAACCACACCAAGACACATTATAATCAAAATGTCAAAAATTAAGGATAAAGAGAGAATCTTAAAAGCAGCAAGAGAGAAGAAGAGAATTATGTACAAAGGGGTCCCAATAAGACTATCAGCTGATTTGTCAAAAGAAACTCTGCAGGCAAGAAAGGACTGACAAGAAATATTCAAAGTAATGAAAAGCAAAAACCTACAACCACAATTACTCTATCCAGAGAAGCTGTCATTCAGAATAGAAGGGCATAGAAAGTAAAACTGAAGGAGTTCATCAGATCCAAACCACTGTTATAGGGATGTTAAAGGGACTTGTTTAGGAGAAAGAGGATCAATACCATGAACATTAAAATGAAAACTGTATCACAACAACCAACAACAGAAGCTAGGGAATCAAAACAAAGGCAAACTAAGTAGGCAACGAGAGTGAGAGAAGAATTATAAGTATGGGGAACATTCTGGGGGGAGGTCAGCAGGGAGGGGGAAGGGAAAAAGGAGAGGGAGATGATGCAGGAGTTAAGAAGCATAGTAGGAGGGAGTGGAGTAGACAGGAAGATGTTGAGAAGAACTATATGAACAACCAATGAGCATGGACTAAGGGTGGGGGACAACTGGAAGGAGGGGACTCACTGGGTGGAGGGGAACAAAGGGAAAAAACTTGGGACAACTATAACAACATAATCAATAAAGCATATTTAAAAAAAAAAAGAGTTCAATCTTCTGTCACAGCAGTGCTCCTCAAACATCCATGTCTATACCAGTTACCTGCGTTATTGTTGAAATGCAGATTCTGATTCAGGAGGTCTACAGTGGGGCTGAGATTCTGCTGCCCATGGACTGTATCTTCAATAACAAAAGAAGGGGCACTATGATTCTGGCTGCCAGTCTGAGAGTCATGTTGGAGAAGAAGACTGGGAAGTCTCAGCATTCAATATATGATGTTCAGCCTTGGCTGGGTAGTTCAGTTGGTTAGAGCATCATCCTGATATGCCAAGGTTGTGGGTTTGATCCACGGTCAGGGCACGTACAAGAATCAACTGATGAATGCATGAATTGGTAGAACAACAGATGAATTCTTCTCTTTTTCTCTTTCTCTAAAAATCAATCAATAAAAAGTAAGTTTTTTTAATGTGATGTTTGCCTCCTTTGCACAGAGACTACTTAATCCCCTTGTTCTTAGTGTGATGCCTTTGTACTCAACTTCACGTGGTGCCCCTGTCCATAGGCCCAGGGCTTTACACTCTCCAGAGAAGAAACCTTTACTATTGTGCTGGGAATTGAATGAGAGAAGCAGTTGCTTGGTCAAAGGATAAGGGAGAGAGTGTTGGTGGTGATGGGGGCAGTGGGGGTTGCTGTCTGATTTCTTCGAGGCAGACTTTTCACCACTTCTGTTTTGCTCTTATCTTCGCCCATGCTTCCACAGGTACCTGGTTCTGCCAACTTTTGAGGATTAAAAGAAACACTATATAAAGCCATCTGGGTTGCTGCTAAACTCCCTCAGCTGCTGATTTTAGGATTCAGCTTTCTTAGACTCTCATCCTTATGCTTTCCAACCTTTACTTTTGAAGTTAATTTTTTTTTTTTTTAATTTTGTCTCTTCTTTCATTCTTATTGCCCTTGGGAATGTTCCTCTTAACAAAAGTCTCTTTACTGTAGTTTTAGGGAGTTTCAGGAGTGAGAGATGATAAATGTACGTGTTTAATAACTATCTTTAACTACAACCCACCCGAGTCCTATTCTACTTTATGCTTCTGACTGTTGTCCTCAGAGTCCTTGAAAATAGAGTTCACACAGTACAATTTATGGGATTTTTTCTTCCCGCTTGAGGTTGACTTGCTTGCCTTCCCTTTCCAAGATTAAGTAATCTGGGCTCATAAATTTTGAAGTGTGGTCTTAAAGTCTCTGTATGCAAATGAGACATACATCACTATTTTATTGACCAATTTCCAATATTTCCTCTAGTCTGGGATCACAAGTACCATTATTTTTTCTCTATGTCTGAGAGCGACTGTAAGAGCATAATTCAATTAATGTGAGGCTCCTACTTGCCTAAGAACCAATTTATTTATAGCTGGAGAGCTGGTTTTATATTGCTATATGGAACTCTGACTTAGTCATGCTTGTCCCCCGTCTCCTTCCAGATAAGTGTGCACGTAAAGGGAATATCACAAAGAGATGCTCTGTGAAAATCTAGACCTCTTTTTTTTCCTTTTTCTTATTCTCCCTTATTACACTCCCCTATAGGAAGCTCAGCCTCGCTATTTAATAAAGATTGTATTTGGGCTGTTGAAGGAATTGAAATATAGTCTAAGAGCACATGCTTTGAGATCCCAGGAGTCTGCGAGAACTTGCCAATCTGAAGGTGCATCCCTGAGGAAGTGTGTTTTCCTTACTCTGAACTTGGTTGTATGAGGAAGTAGAGGATAGCCTTTGGAGTCACAGAGACTTGGGTTCAGTTGACTACTAATGGGTTTGACTTGCACAAGATAGTTAATCTTTTAAGCTCCTGTTTCCTCAGCTATAGAGCAGAAAAATTTATGCCTGCCCTACAGTTTATTGTAAAGATTAAATATGATGAAGTAAAAGAAGTTCTTAGGATGGTGACTGGCCTTTAGGATGCACTTACTGTCTGTTGTTGTTTTGGGGTACTACCGAGGCTTTCTTCCCTTCTTTCAAAATCTCTGTTTTAAAAAATCCAGCATCATCTGCACCTCTAAGAGTTCAAGTGTTTTCCATTTACGCGTACTAGATAACAGGAGACCTTTGAGAGACACCCACAATGATATATTTGACAGCCCTGGAGAAGTTAACTTATGATACAAACTTTAAAAAAATCTCCCTCCAAAATTCAAAAAATTTTCTCAGAATTCCATGATCCTTTACAAAAAAAAAAAAAAAGAAAAAAGAAATCAAAGAGTTAAAAATTTTTTTTAACTACTTTGGCTCTATGAAACCCATTAAAATAAAGACTTAGAATTAGGGGCTTTTTGAATAAAAATATCTTACTGCAGAACCCCAGACTAATAATGAAGGGTATAGGGCTATGTTGTAGCTCATCAGGTCATTTAGTATTCAAATTATTGTCTGATGTATTTATTTTTATGAAATATTACATCCTAGAACATTAACCAGGTTCTAAAATGGATATAATTATACAAGATGGCCTTTCCCCTTCTTCTTCAGGATAGAAAAGTGCTTGGTATAATTCCATTCCTTTGTTTCTCTTTTAATCTCTCTTTTTTTTTTTCCTTTCTTTTTCTCTCTTCTTTTTTCTCTCCAGCGAACAAGACAGAAAGTTGAAATTGCTTAATTAGACAAGACGGAAGTACTCTGCTGGCCCAGTTTGCTGTAACTTCCCTATGTGGCTACACTGTGCAGCTAGGGCCTGGGCATAACTGTCTTGCTGCTAACTCATTTAAGGCACCCTCAAATGGTTTAGTGTGATTTAATCACTCATTTTGTCTTTCTCTCTCAATAGCTTCATAAGTAGTCCTTATCATGACTTCTTATCAATATGGGACACCAATTGATGCTTCTGAATTCTTAGTGTTTTTGGAAACTCTTGGCTTTGTGTCCAGCTGTCTATGGATTAAATCAACAGACTGCATCCTTTTTACATGGTCCTTCACGTTGTCCATGTCAGTGGTCTAGCCTGACTCCAACCTGCCAGTGATATGTCCACTGAAAGTCTTTGGTTGCATGACTTTTTAGCTCTAGCATATCCGGTCATTTGGGCAGAGAAAGAAATGCAATGAAGACGAGGCAATCCCTACAACTGTCCGGGCCTCTTCGAGAGCCTGATTCAAGAGGAAACCTCCCCACTGCCCTACCAGGTTCTCTCTTAGCACCAAGAGGAATTACAGGAAAGAAAGATTGACAGGCCTGAGAGAGAACCTCTCTTTGATCTCGGGCCTGCTATGTGAAATTTGCTCCATGATGTTAGTTTTTGAATTTACCTGGAGCAAATTGTATGATTACCTAAAAACTTAAAAATTAAAAGCAAAAGGCCAAGGATGTGTTTCTACTTTTTACCTTTGATTGACAGAGAAGAAAACATTAGCGTTTAGTATTATGTACTATTCACAGTTAAAAGTCAAACAGCTTTTGCAGCACAAATATTTTTATTTTGACAAAATCACTGTTTATTTTCTCAAAAATTAGATGATCACAATGTTCTATCTTTTTAATTTTATTGTTCTCCTGGAGTGTTGTTTATGCAGAAAATAGTTTCATACACTTAAAAAAAAATCACATGACTCAACATTTCAAGATATTTTTTTGGTTTGATCGCCTTTAAACCTTTCTCTTGATTATCAATGAAAGCCCTCAGGAGTCTGGGGACCTGGCCTTTTCTCTTTCAAGTGTGCTCAGAATCAGCAGGCTCTTACATTTCAGAATATAATTTTAGGGCCGTAAGAACAATTCAGCATCCCAGTTTGGGAATTTGATGCCAACTTCTAGTCACTCTCCCTCTTTCCTCCTTTTCCTCCTCATGCCGACATCCCCAGTCACTGAACTCTCCCATGACATCAAAAGGAGCCCTGCTTTCAGGGGGCAAAAAATCACACTCACAGGACATTCTGTTTCAGTGTTTAAAATTTAAATTGGGATTCTACTTTATACGGGCCATGTTTCCTGTTCTGTTTTTCTTAGAACCCAACCCATTGCTGAATTATAACACATGGAAAAAATGCTGAGAAGAAATTAGGGAAATATTGTATTGGAAAATGCTCAGAAAAGGTTGAAGAATTATTATGAGTCCCTGTTTTGTCTAAAGTAATTTTATTGTTTTAATAGTATGGCTTAATTTATTTTTTTCCCAGAAACCATGGAAGATAATGGAATACAATCAATCAATCAATCCTAAATCATTGAGCTACATTTAAGAATTAATGCTACTTTTTATTTCTACATTAGAAAGCAGTTCTCAGGTTCATAATAAAAAAACAAACAAACATCAAACAGATTGAGATAAATAAACTCTGCCTAACCTCATAGACAGATATGAGAGAATAAATGAAAAATAATTACTTCAGATAGAAGTAGTGAGAAAGGCATATATTCTGGACAACACAGGAGAAGAGTCATGGAAGCTTGGATGATGTGTGTGTGTGTGTGTGGTCATTTAGTCCTTCTCTATTTTTCAGACTTTCCCTACATCTTGGTGTGGCAGATGCTAGACTTGTTCTATTCATGTTCCTGTCAAGTTATGTATCTCTGAGGGTCAGGAGACTACTTTGCCCCTCAGATTTTCCATCCCTTGAATAAGGGGTAAATTCTGGTCCATCTGTCTCTCCTTGGGTCACCTCTTCATGCTAATGCTTGGAAGTATTACAAAGAAAGTATCTTAGCATTAATTTCAGCCCATGTTTTTTTGTTCCTGTTCTTGGACCATTGGTTGGTTTCTTTGGAGACAGTTTCTGACTGTTATGCCAATTGTTACAAAGTTGTGCATATCAAATTACAACCTATAGTTAACATTCAGCATTAATAGAATATTTTAAAGAGAAATCCACCATGTACGGAGCTTGTGGAGAGCATATGTCACATGATCTTTCTCTCTGTAGTCCTTCAATAAAATCTGGTTTCATGGAGTTAAATTTTAAAGTGTTTATAGTCAGTGATGGCATTTCATACTGCAGTCACTGCAGTGAGGGGGAAGAGAATTCTTTAGTATTAAAGATTGAGAATTTAAATTTGAATGATGATAAGTGAATAAATATAAGAAATATACTTCCAAAGTAAAATAAAGAAATTTATATAAATGCCATCCACTTGGTAACAGCAGCAGTGCAAGGATCAAAGAACCACTTCATAAAGAACTTTTAGAGACAGATTGAGACCACTGTGTGAATTTTGTATTTAAAAAAGTGAGTTGGTCTGTCTGATCTTGTATTCTTTATTTTTCATTAAGTATGCTCTTGAACTATTAGAGAGCTGTATGCTTACATTTTACTAAACTCTTTGTGTGTATAAAGAATTTATTTTGGGGCAATGTTTAAAATGAAAAAAAATACTCTTCTGTTTAGTGTCCAGTACAAATAAAACAAAATTTTGACTTATTTATTTCTTTGTAGAGGTAATCCTAAAAATGGGAAATAAAAGCCACCTGGTATTGACAGGAGACTTGATTTCCTTTGATAATACTTGTCAATTTTCAAAGTTTGGAAGCTCCTAAAGGACAGAGGTCTTACTTGCTTTATTTATAGATGTATAACCAGTTATATATATGTGATATATGCTCATTAGATATTTGATCATTGACTAGGTGTATATTTTTCTACCAAATGTCTTTCTTTATATACGTTTGTACAATGATTATAGATCATTATATACCAAAATTACTTGATTCACATCTTCTGAGTTTATGCCTTATTTTGACTAAGACAGTATTCACAGACTTGACTTGACTAAACTAATCTTACCTAGCTTTTCACTCTCTTGGCCATTTTTGCCTCTTGTTTTAGTGATTTGTGTCCTGGCCAGATAGTAAGTTAGTTAGAACATTGTCCCTATGTGCCAAGGTTGAGGGTTCAATCCCTGGTTAGAGCACATACAAGAATCAATAACCGAATGCGTAAATAAGTGGAAGAATAAATTGATGTTTCTTTCTCTCAAAAAAAAATCTTAAAAAAAAAGCCTACAGGTATTAAAAAAAATCATTTGCATTGTGGTGATTGTTTTACAATGTTAAATCATTATGTTGTATACCTGAAACTAGTATAATGTTATAACTCAATAAAAAAAAGGTGGGGGAGGGGCAGGGGTTGGGTGGACGTGGGTGGGGGGGGAATGGGGGACATCTGTAATTAGGTCAACAGCAAAAAATAAGATAAAAAATTTTTAAAAGGCAGATTCCCCCCCACCCCAAAATTTAGGGCCAGATCAGATGCATTTGTGACTGTTTCAGACTCAAAATGACTTAGACATATATTCATATGTGGGCACTTCCTGAATTGTCTGCCTTAGGCAGTAGAGAAGTTTTCCCTTCGTGAGACTGAGAGGGTGACATCTGACATCCTGTTGAATTAACTATACGGAAAGAATATAACACTTGGCCTTTGTAATTAGGAACTGATAACTAATCACTGCACAAGGGTTAATTATTTGGTGAACATTGATAGCCTATGACTAAAGGGCATATTGTTTTTAAGATATCTTAGATTTGCAGTAATAACTACAGTTATATAGAATAGAGATATGTTAGATTTGCAGTAATAAATACAGTTATATAGAATAGAGATGTTAGATCTGTAATAATAACTACAGTTATGTAGAAATAGAGGGTTTGTTGACAATGTATTTATAACATGGTTGCATGTTTATACAGAATGCAAATTCTGTCTCTGAGCATTGGATTCTCTGTCTCATTTCTCTAGGTGTTTGATGGTTTTCTGCTTATTGAATCCATCTATTCAGACTACTTTAATTAAGAAATCACAGTGGGTAGTACTCCCGTTTGTGTGGCTTACTATTCCTTACATCCCAGGTGAGTGACCAAGTTATCAGAGAATTCAGCTGAATTGCTTGGCCTGCTAATGAGATTTGTTTTAGGATCAAGTTGGGCCTTTTGGGCTCCCCCATCAGCATCATAATGTATATTTCACACATGCAAGTGTGCTCATATGGGAATCTTCATGAAGTAGCAGCCAGTTTCATTTCAGCAGCCTTATAATTTGGATGTAAATAATGCCAAATTTAACCAGATGGTCAGTATGGAGTTACAGATAAACTTGATGTGATGCCAATGGTTTTACATACATCCAACAACTAATTAGTTTTAAAATGTTCCCCCCAAGTAGCACACTAAACCATACCATTTGGCATTGAAAAATGTGAGGAAAAAGGCATTAAAAATGATCAATCTTTTCCCTGTTTAAGGGAGAATGCAATATGCTGGCTGGTACAAATTTAGTTCCTGCTTTTCGACTACCTCACTTTTTTCCAAGCACTTTTTTCCATTTGTAATACAACAAAATAATTAAAAATACTATTCTTGTAAAACCTCTACTTAGATAAAAGTATAAATTACATATGAAATTGCCCTTTTCTAAGATATCCCTCCTGGCCTGAACTTCATATCCCACATACATCCCAGGAATAACCACTTTGTTATATATTCTTCTTGACCTTTCTTCTCTGCATAAGTATAAACAATTCTATCTGTTTTGAATTTCATATGTGGGATTATATCACACATATTGTTCCATAATTTAATGTTTTCACTTGTATTTTTTCCTTATCAGTACACAGAGTTCCAGCTCATTCTTTTTAAATGCTGCAGAATAAGTAAATAGAATACTACTTAATGCATCATTTTTTAGTTTTACCATTCCCTATTAGTAAATCAGTTACGTTTTCACCCTAATATTTCAGTTACAAAAAATGTAGCAATGAACTTTTTTGTACAGGTTTTCTCCAGAGCCTCAATTTTTCTGATGAATTGCTTTAGTAAACTCATTCTGCATTTTTTTTGGTCTTGTATATCTAATATAAAGATTGGAATATGAAATAGAGAGGTGCTCCTTTTGACTTCTTTGAAGTTTTACTGCTAAATCCAGGATGAGGAGCTATTACAGTGTCAAACTGTTGGACTCCTCTCTCCACTGAGATTCACCATGAATCTGGGGGAGGGGAGTACATGATAATGGAAAGCAACTTGGAGATCCACCTGTTGACTCATCCACTAATTAGCTCTCATCTTCAAAATAAACAAATAAAAACCTTCTTCAACATTGCATTCCTTTAAATAATGGATTCTCATTTCAGTGTTCTTTTCAAATTGTGGTCAAACTTCCCTGAAGAGGAATCTCTGCTAGCTCACTTACCATTCAATTTTCCACCCACTGAGTGGTCCCCATCACAGCTCCTGCCACTGAAACTGCTCCCTTCCAGACCTCTGCTTACCATTTTTTTTGGATGCATTTCAGGCCCATCACCTGGTCTCTAGGCATCACTCAATACTCTTGATCACTTCCTGCATAAGTTCTCATCTTTTCTGGTGTCTGTGACACATCTGTATCAGTTCTGCTTTAGAAGAAAGTAACATGAGTGACATGTTACATGGGAAGTCTAGAGATAGAGCAGGTATCAGGGTTGGCTCTAGCTCCGTATCTCTGGGATTCTCTTGGCTTGGTTTTCTTCCTTTAGGGGGCCTCTTTCTCAGACTGGAAGGGAGGGAGATCTGCAGTAGGTCTGAACCTCAAAGTTACTTAGGATGACATCTGGAGGAAGGGAAATCATTGCTTCTTGAAGTTCTAAGATAATAATGAAGAATTTATCTGGAGTTCCATCAAACTCTTCTTTCTTTTTTATGTATTTTTCTGGTTTCGTTAAAATATAATCAATGCATAACAATGTACAAGTTTAACATGAACAACATAATGGTTTGATATATGTACATATTGCAACATGATACCCACAATAAGTTTAGGTAATATCCAATCACTTCACATATTTATAATTTTTTTCTTGTGATGAGAACTTTTAAGGTAGACTCTTAGTAACTTTCAAATATACAATACATTATTGTTAACTATAGTTACCATATTGTATGTTACATCCCCAGAACTTATTTATGTTATAATTAGACATTTGTAACTTTTGACACCTTCACCTACTTCATCAAACCTTTTTTGAATTTCATTGGGTTATTTGCCCTTGTTATATCCCAGCCAAGAGGATGGGATTATATTTAGATTAGTTCTAGTTCTTAGAACTAGAGACATTTAGCTTTCCCAGAGGCCCATGGACATCATGAAGGGAAGGATTATGTGAAGAAGGAGAGCAGGAAATTGACACTTGTTAGGAAATCAACAATGTCCACCACAACTATGGTTTCCTGGCTTTTTTTTTTTTTAATCTTTAATTTCATGTGGCTCTTTTTGATTCCATAATGGTTTCCTCTTCCTTTGCCCAGCCCCAGAGTACCACTTTTGCTTTCTCTTCTTCTCACTGTTCATGTGGTCTTTGGGACAATTCATTCACTCTTGAGGCTGCATATGGTGGTGATTCCCAAATCTACACCTTCAATCCATGGAGTTTTTCAAACCTTGGAAAGTGTAAACTCTGTTATCCAGTTGTATATTGGGACATCTCAACTTGATTAACTCATGTGTATCTCAGACTCAGTGTGTCTCAAACAAAATTAACCAACATAACCCAAAGACCAGCACTTCCTTCTGTATTCCCAGTCTCAGTGAATGGCTTCCTCAAACACTATCCCCTAAGTCATTGTAGAACTGATTTATTTTATTTTATCATTAAAATCTTTTTACTTATTGATGCAGGAGAGAGAAATATTGATTTATTGTTCCCCTTGTTGATGCACTCATTGGTTGTTTTTTGTATGTGCCCTGACCTGGGATCAAACCTACAAACTTTGGTGCATAGGGACGGCGCCTTAACTAACTGAGCTACCTGGCCAGGGCCCTAGACCTTTTACTTCCTGACATTGAAGCAGTCACAGAGCCATGTTGATCTAGCCACTGAAATTTAACAGGACCACAGGCTATGAGAAATCTTTCCTCTATTTCCTTTTCTGTCTAATTAGAAAGGTGTTCTTATCTTATGTGATCCCATGGCACTTTGTATGAAACTCTGGAAGAGCACGTCCATTGTTCACTATCTTGTTGACTGGTGGGACCACATTTTACTAGTTTTTAATATCCTTGTTCTCAGGAGAGTATCTTGACAGTGTAGGTATTCAGGAAAAGTTAGATAATTATTAAAAGACTTTAATCTTAAAGACTTATTGGGTCACTATTATTTGCAGACATTGTCCCAAGCTCTGAGTGTCTGATGTCCTTTTTTGATAGACTTAGTCCTAGGGTTGGAGTAGGTGGAGTCACTGGGAAAATGCCAGAAGCTGTGTCCTAGGGCAATTAGTGCCAGGTCAAGGCCAGTGTAAACAATTTGAAACCAGGTCAGAGATCCAAATAGGCCTGAATGAATCTAGGAAGCTAAGGCATGAAGTCAATTAGGTTTGTGTCTGAATTCTTGAACAGGTTGGTGGGAAGAAAATCTTAGAATTAATCCCAGTCCATGAAAGACATCTATGGCAGCTTTTCATCCACTTTAAGGTGCTCAGAGTATCAAAGTCATTGGGATTCTAAGATGATTAGGAAATGATCTCTAACCTAGTAGGAACCCATGATTTTGTGGGAAAATAGATATGTAACAAAATCTTACACTTCATTATAAGAAGTGATATATTAAAACATATATATATACAGCATTAAGGAATCCAGAGGAAGGAGCTAATGCGTGTGCTTAGAAGAAATTGTGATGACATTGAGGTGGTCCTTGTTAAGGGAGTTTTTTTAAAAAATATACTTTATTGATTATGCTGTTACAGTTGTTCCAATTTTCCTCCCTTTACCTGCTTCAACCCAATACCCCCCTGCCCTCTAGCAATCCTCTCCTTAGTTCATGTCCATGGGTCATGCATATAAGTTCTTTGGCTTCTCAATTTCCTATACTATTTTTAACATCCTCCTGTCTATTTTGTATATACCTGTTATTTTTATTAATCCTTGTACACTTTCCCCCAATCTCACCCTTCCCTCTCCCAGCTAACCCTTCAGATGATCTCCATACTTATCCTGCTCTGGTAGTTTGCTTAGTTTGTTTTTGTTTTTTAGATTCAGCTGTTGATAGTTGTGAGTTTATTGTCATTTTAATCTTCATAGTTTTGATCTTTTTCTTTTTCTTAAATAAGTCCTTTTAACATTTCGTGTAATAATGGCTTGGTGATGATGAACTGCTTTAGCTTTGCCTTGTCTGGGAAGCACTTTATCTCCCTGTTCATTCTAAATGATAGCTTTGCTGGACAGAGTAATCTAGGTTGTAGGTCCTTGCTTTTCATCACTTTGAATACTTCTTGCCAGTCCCTTCTTGTCTGCAAAGATTCTTTTGAGAAATTAGCTGCCAGTCTTATGGGAACTCCTTTGTAGGTAACTCTGCTTTTCTCTTACTGCTTTTAAGATTCTCTCTTTAGCTTTAACCTTTGGCATTTTAATTATGATGTGTCTTGGTGTGGTCCTCTTTGGGTCTAGCTTGTTTGGGACTCTCTGTGCTTCCTGGTCTTGCATGTCTATTTCCTTCACCAAATTAGGGAAGTTTTTTTAAAAAATTTTTTATTTTCAAATAAGTTTTCAGTTTCTTGATCTTTCTCTTCTCCTTCTGGCACCCCCATGATTCAGATATTGGTACATTTAAAGTTGTCCCAGAGGTTTCTAAGCCTCTCTTCACTTTTATGAGTTCTTATTTATTCTTTCTGTTTTGGTTGATTATTTATTTCTTCCTTTCATTCCAAACTGTTGATTTGAATCCCAGCTTCCTTCACTTCACTGTTGGTTCCCTGTATATTTTTCTTTATTTCACTTAGTGTAGCCTTCATTTCTTCCTTTATTTTGTGGCTGTACTCAATGAGTTCTCTGAGCACCCTGATTACCAGTGTTTTAAACTCTCCATCTGATAGGTTGGCTATCTCCATATTGTTTTGTTCTCTTTCTAGGGTTTTGTTTTGTTCTTTCATTTGGACAATGTTTCTTTACCTCTTCAATTTGGTGGCCTCTCTGTGTTCCTTTCTGTGTATTAGGTAGAGCTTCTTTTACTCCCTGGATTAGTAGTGTAGCCTGTTGTAGAAAAGGGACCTGTAAATTGTGTGGAGCGGAGCCTTAGGTAAATGCTTCACCACTTCATGGTTTTGTATGTGTGTGGTGGGGGCTTGGAGAGAAGACAATGCCACTGACTGGCTTATGGTGATTTGCATGGCATTTGCCTCATTTCCAGTCACCTCACCCACATCCCTTATGTGACTGGCACCCGTCTAGCTGTTGCCCTGGGGTTTGTGTATATTCTAAGACCATGCGGGCCCTTTAAGCAGGGAAAGTCTGGCAGTTTCTTCTGTTGCCCCACCCCCCACCTGTTTTTATAGCCGGAGGTAATGGAAGTTTATCTTCCTGGTGTTGCAACCCTGGGATGTGCAGTGTGGCCTGGGGCTGAGGTCACTTGGTCCCAGGGTTTTCCTCCTGACTTATCCACCGCACTTGAATGTGGGACCATCTGTTCCACCACCACTGCCTCTCTGTGCCACACCACCTTTCTGCCCCACCTCTGTGACTCCACCCCTCTTACCCACCTAGATTAATGTGGCTCCTTTAAATCCTTGGTTGTTAGACTTCCATACAGCTCAATTTTCTGATGGTTCTGGGTGTTACTTGTTTTTGAGATCTGGTTGTAATTCCTTCTATGGTTGTACAAGGAAGTGAAGTGTGTCTACCTATGCCTCCATCTTGACCGGAAGTCTGGGAGTTTGTTTTTTTTTAAAGATAACATCTTAAATTTGGCATTTTAGCTTCAATGATATACTCAGGACAAATTACTTTCTTTAACACACAGGCAAAAGTTGCTTTGTTCCACCCTATTCATATGTCACAACTTTTTTCCCAGTGCTCTTAGGGGCTGCAACCCCATGGAAATCAGTTTAGTAGCTTGGTACACAAGCTATAAATATGACTATTTTTTTCTATTGTAGTTTTTATGCAGAAAAAAGACAATTCAAATTTACTTTAAATATATAAAAATTAATATTCAATATATTGAAATTAAATTAGTCAATTATATATTTAATTGATCAATCACAAATATTTGGTTCTCCCATAAGCTTTTAAGTTTGGTTTATTAATCTTATTCTACTTAAAAATTTTAGCAAAACTCCCATATTATAAGATCATTCTACTAAAAGCTGGCTACCCTTCAATGTTTTGCCTTAATAAACACACAATTTTGAAGGTCATGCTGATGACGTAGAGCAGCCAAGTTTTTAATGTGTTTGCTGGTCATCTCTCTGAGCCTGGTTGGTTCATTCTCCAGCTTGAATGTCTATCTCCAGAGTCCCTCTCTGATTGCCTTTTCTAAGAGGGGGTTCCTTTATTATTTCATATCACAGCACTTATTAAAAAATATTCTTCACACTACGTAAAATAACCTGTGATGATTTATTAGTGATCTGTCTCTCCCACCAGAGTGCAACCTCCATGACAAAAGCTTGTCTTTTTAAAAAAATTAAACGTTGTATTTTGAAATCATTTTATGGTCATACAAAGTTGAAAAGATAGTAAAAATTCTGTGTACTGTTCATCCAGCTTCCTCAAAGGATAACATTCATATGTAACTATAATAAATGACCAGAACCAGGAACCTGACATCACTACAGTACTATTGTCTAGACTTACAGACCTTATTGTGGTTTCACCAGTTTCACACTTGTGTATATATATGTGTGTGTGTACGTGCAGATGTATGTAGTTCTATGAAATTTTATTCCATATATAAATTACTGTGACTACCACAATCAGGATACAGAGCTATTCATTACCACAAAGACACTCCTTTTTGCTATCCCTTTATGGGGACTAGTCTATATTGTTCACTGTCTCCCCAGTGCCCTGAGCAGTGTCAGGTACATGATAGGCACCCTGTAAATATCTGTTGAATATAACAGTACGAAGTCAAATAACACTGCAAGAATTTGTCTAATATGTTTGGTTAAAGAAGTCGTCGTCGTCGTCGTCGGCAGCCGTCCGTCTCGAGAGACGATGGTGTAGCTTCTTAAGAGTCTATCTGCACCGCCGAGAATGGTTGTGCAGTCCAACTCGGGAGTGACACGGTATCTGTCTCCTCCCGTGTTGAATCGACATCTTGCGATGACGCTGAAGCTACAGAGCCTGGGCAGGGTGATATGGAGGGTCTGCTGTTGCCCATGCAGCAGACCCCCCCTCTCTTCGCAGCTGAAGGGTCCAAGGGAAAGACGGAGTCGATACAGCTTGGCTTCAGGTGCGCCGCAGGAGTTGCCGGTGTTGACTACAACGTCAAACCGCCTTAGGGACTCCGGCTCCGGATTTTCTGTCGGGGTTTACTCCCTTAGCCTTTCCCCTGAAGAGGTATGCCGCAAGACAGCGGAGGTTTTTTGGAGTCAGAGTTTTCCTTCTCTGGGTTAAAGAAGTATTAATCTGTTTATTGGACTTTAGTTACTAAGAGAATATTTGAAAAAAACAAGTCATCCAACTCCATCTTATAATGACTGATTCACAAAGAACACAAAAACCCCTCAACTACCAAAGCTCCTGAAAAGGTTGCATCACTATTTAATCCAAATCTTATAATCAAGCCTTTGCGAAAGGTTATATGCCTCAGTGACACTATCTATACATCTATATACATACCTATATAGATATATAAATATATGTGTGTTTCAGATAAATTATGTGAAATGCCATTTAACATCCACTGGAATTCAGACAGGAGAACACAGGCAGCCCAGCCCGGAGCGCAGAGCCCTGGTGCGGCGGGGCCTTGCTTCCTCCTGGTTCTGATTACTGATACTGTCCCTGAGTAAACAGAAACATGACCCTCCATTAACTTATTTTAGACTCACTGCAATAAAATTTCCCCTAATGGTACTAGGGGGAAATTGACTACTCCTGAAAGATATTTGCACATTGTTGGAGTTTCTTGACCTTAAGATATCTTTTGGAAGCGTTTAAAGAACTAAAGAAAGAAATTGCCCTTTAAGTAGACCTTGTGACAGAAGTAGGTGGGAAAATAATGGCACTGCATACCAGACCTTACCTCTGCGCAGAGTAACCACATGACAAATGTTAAAGCAAACATGCTATAAGAATACCATAATATTCGTTCAGCCTCTTTTCTGATAAGAAAGGTTTATGAATTTTTATATCTTGAAAACCTTTGTTTTGCAGGGTTTGCTTTAGCAGGTTGCCTCTTACAGTGTGTGGCGATTGAATCACTTTGGAATCCATTTTTATTTAGTTACTTGAAGTGTAGCGTTTAGCGTATGTTGTATTAGAAACCACAGGTAGGGCCTGTTTCTGTAAATGATTTATTTCCATGGATCTGTTCCTTTAATTGATTTGATATTTACTTAAGAAAGTTCTTTCTTTGCTTGTCCTGTCAGCCCCCTCTGAGAGCTTTTGTAAAGTATGTTGCCATCATAAATGGGAAGATTTCTTCCTGGACCAGCCATTTCTCTAAAGTTTATATATCTTTAAAAGGAATCTGAGCACCATTTCATAAGGAATTTTGTTTTTTTAAGTTCTCTTTTGGGATAAAACCTGTGACGTGGGAAGGTTTGAACCTAGACCTCAATCAGCTCTACAAACCCAACATAACAGTCATAATAATAACACAATCATAATGGTTACTGACATGTACTACTGATAATTCTTTGATATTACATGGATTTTACATACAAGTATCCTTAGAAGCCTTTAATAGTTTTATTGATTGTAAAATTCATTGTAAATAAAAACAGGGTGACAACTACAAAAATTCCATGTAAATACAAGTTCTGTGCCTGCCTTTCCAATCACACTGCCAACTGTAAGTCATTCTGAAGTGGTCACTTGGACATGTGACCTGTGATGTGAAGTCCTTTCACTGAGAGACCAGCGACCTTGAGTGCCTCAATGTCCCCATCCCCAAGGTAACAAGGACTTCAAGATCGTAGAATAATTTGTGTTTAGTCTATATCCTAGCTTACACTCTGGTAGTAAGTCAGGTACAGAGCATGCTCCATGGAGCTGGCTATGGAAGAGTTCAGGCCTTGGGCCTACAGCCTGGAGAGGGAAGCCCCCATTCTGTGCCCTCTTCTTTCCTCACCTGCAGCTGGGAGCTATTCAGTCCCTTTCCTATTAAAAAAAGTGCTGCTCTTCTGCAAAATAGTATTTCACAAAACACTTATGCTATTTATCTTGAGCTTACTTAAAAGGAAGAGTTACTTTGCCCTTGGCTGCATGGTTCACTTGGAGCATCGTCCCATACACCAAAAGGTTGCGGTTTTGATCCCCAGTTAGGACACATGCCTAGGTCTTAGGTTTGATTCCTGGTCAGAGAGCGTGTGGGAGGCAGCCAATTGAAGTTTCTCTGTCTCTGTCTCTGTCTCTCTCTCCTTCTGTCTCTAAAATCAATAAACATACCCTTGGGTGACAATTAAAAAAAAAAAAGGAAGAGTGATATTTATATGGAGAGGAAAACCAAAGACCAAATTCACCAGACCAAAAGAGAGCTGAGAAAGAAAACTGCCTCAAAGCTTCCAGCTGTTCCCAGACACTGGGCCCCATTGGTATCCAGAGCTTATGGTACAAGTGACTCCAACTCAGCCCCTGGCTGCAGTCTTTGAGTTGGCCCCAGATATGCAGGGAGTCATTGAATTTCAACTCTGCTCAGGGAAGGCCACGGTGCAGGGGAAACCCTGTTCAGCCTTCCAGGGAACTTCCAGAGCTACGAACTGGGGGCTGAATAACTTGGTCAATTAGGTGTCCTTTCCAGACCACTGTGCTTCCTTTTGCCCTTCTTAACATGACTTTTTGCCTAAATGTTGCATTCTGCTTTACCCTTGCTTCCAAGGGCAAATGTATTGGTAATGGAGAGGGCAGACTCAGGGCAGACAACTGCTCATATTTTCTGCATCATGGAAAATATAGGATGTGCAAGAAACTTATTCTTCTAACTGGCTTAATCCTTTCAGGGAGACTCATTTCAATAAGCTCTATTGTGTGCAGTCCTTATTGGAACATGATAAAAATAGAACACTTAGAGGACTATGTCTGTAGAACCGGAGTGAAATGGAGAGTTGAGGTAATTGTCCAAATAATCCAAACAAAACAAAACAAAACAAAACAAAACCAACTATTGTTGAGAAAAAGGCAGCGTTAGGAGCCTGAACGATCCAGTCTGGTTCTCTACATTGTTCAAATTCACCAGCTCTGCATCTATATTTACTCTTTCTACATAGACTGAGCCTAAGTTATGCTGAAGAGTTTTTACCCCGATATTATCTCAAGTACTAACTACCTCAAAAATGCCTTTGCTTTAAAGTATCCCTCCCTGCCCTATTTCCCGGCAAGAAGGAAAGTAACAATAGACTTACACATTTTTATACAGGACAGCAGTATAAAGAACAGGTGGCTCTGGAGTTTGGGAGATTTATTTTTCGTCTGTTTTTGTGAATTCCCCTTAGCTGGTTGCTCAGGCTAGAGATGGTTTATCTACACGCTAACATGTTTTAAACCTGTTGCTTTATGCTTGGCTAAGTGCCTGTCATGTGTGTTGGCTGCTGGCACAACAGCTTAGCTCATTTGGAAAATCAAGGAGCCCAGTTTCCTCTGAGATAGTAGCTGGTAATATTCCACTGGATGCTAATGAGACACTACCCGGCCCGGTGATGTCTTGGCCAGAGTTCTCCTTAAACTGGCTTCCCATGTTGGGATTGTGACTGGCCTCTCACGTTACACACCCTGACCCTGTTGTTTCCAAGGCACTGCTTCTCACTCCAGCCCTCTCAAATGAACTCAGACCTTTTCATTCATTCATTTGATATTTTCTTCTGCCTCTTTCCCAGTGCAACTAGTCACCGATTCCTGTGGATACTTCTTCTCCCAAAGCGTCCATTATTTTAACCTTTTATTTTATTACTATTCTCTGAATTTGGGTTCTTATTTTCTTATCCCTCCAAATAATCCTCTGCTTTTTTCAGTCTCACCCATTTCTTATTTGTCCTAAGTAAATACCAGAACAACCTTCTTTGAAGCTCTGCTGAATTTAATTGTATTTCTTCGCACAAACATCTTCAGTAGCTCCTTGTCTACAAAAAGATTTTGTTCAAATTTATCACCAAGGTGTGAAAAGCTTTTGTAATTTTGGTTTTAATGACCTCCCAGCCTCATGTGAACTCAGCTCCAGCAAGTCCTTCCACATGAAATGCCCTTCCTTGTTCTTCCTTACCCATGAAAATCCCAGTCACCTCCCAAGGCTGGATTGGGCACCCCAATTCTTTCAGGAAGACTTTTCTTACTTCCTTGGGAGGAAGTGACCATCTTTGAAATGGAGTCACAGAACCTTAGCGTTTGAAAGCATTATGTAGGACATTGAATCCAACCTTTTACCCTCAACACAGCCCTTGATCTTTTTTTGAACATGTCCAAGTTTGGGAACACACAAGGTAGCTCACTGCATATTTAGAAAGCTATTACTGATAAGAATTTATTCCTTTACTAAAAAAAATTATTTATGGTTTTTGAGAGAGGGAGAGAGAGAGAGAGATTTGTTGTTCCACTTATTTATGCATTCATTGGTTGATTCTTACATTCATTGGTTGGTTCTTGTATGTTCCCTGACTGGGGATCGAACCCACAACCTTGGAGTATCTGGACAATGCTCTAATCAACTAAACTACCTGGCCAGGGTATTCTTTCTTTTAAAAAATCTCAACCTCAATCTCTCTCTCTCTCTCTCATTTTTTCCTCCCTGTATGCCTTACTTGTTATTGATTGGCCCTTAGGAGCAATACAAAAGTATCTTCCTCCTGTATCAAACACCTTCAAATATTTGATGAATGCCATATAATTTTTTTATATATTAAAATGGTTTCTATATGATTCTCCATCTTGGCTATCTTATCTGGAAGTGCTCAAGGGTGTTAATAATCTTAAAATGTAGATTCCAGGGAAAAAAAACCACACAATTTTCCTTGTCCATAGTATTCATTTTAGAGAACTTGATATAGTTGTATCACTCATTTGGCTCATTATGTGCTGTAGTATATACAGGTGATTTGATTTTATTTTTGTCCCAGAGGAGGGAGGGTCTATTTCCTGTGCTTTTGCATTTTTGCTTGTAAACTAGATGATCTGTCTCTAGAGACCAACAACTCAAATCTGAAAATATCTACATCCTTCAAAAAAGAGCTTGCATTCAATAATTTGATTTTGAAAAATTAACCTCCAGTGATGAACACTGCTAAATCTAGTGTTCACAACTCAGCTCTTATTCCACTGCTGCTGATTGTCTGAGCCACACTGCCTCTCTGCCCTGTTTCTGCGGCTCCATCTCATCTACCTGTCTCGATGAATGTGGCTTCCTCTTGGTTGTTGGACTCCCATAAAACTCGATTTTCTGACAGTTCTGGGTGTTCTTTGTTCTTGTAATTCTTTCAATGGTGGCACGAGGAAGCGAAGCATGTCTACCTGTGCCTCCATCTTGACTGGAAGTCCTTATTTAATCTCTTGACAGCATTGACACTGTTGATCAGTTTCTTCTGGAAATCTTCCCTTGGTGTCCATGACAGTCTACTCTACAGGTTTTCTGTCTAACTCCCTTCACTTCTCAGTTTTCTTTGTCATTTCTCTTTAACATTGATTTTTTTCAGGGTTCTTGCTAATGCCCCATTTCCTTCTACTTGACCTACTCCCTGGGCATCTAGTTCCATGTCTTCAGTATCATCTAGTTACAAATTGTGTCTTTTTCTTGGGCCCCAGACCAGTGTTTCCAACTATTTTCTGCACTTGGATGGACAAAGTCACTTAAATAAACAAGGTGCTCAAAAGATTGAGTCATTAATATTGTTTTGCTTTACTGGGAGCATATCCTTTCTTCTGTATTCCCTAACATCCACCAAGGAATTCAGGCTCTTTACTCTTCATCTTTAATCCCACCATCCCTTCCAATCAATAATGAAGGTCTTTCAATTCGGCTCCCTAAAAGTTTCATGTAACTATTCATTTCTCTTCATCTTCAATGTCACTTTCCTACTCTGACTACCATCTTCTGGCACACAAAGTACTATAATAATCTTCTACAGTCAGATTTGGAAAGTTGGAGAACCATTAAAAATGGTTCAGGTCCTGGGTGGGTAGATCAGTTGGTTGTAGCGTCGCTATTCACCAAGGTTGCGGGTTCAATCCTTGGTCAGGGCACAAACAAGCATCAACCAATGACTACATAAATAAGTTGAACAACAGATTGATTTTGTTTTCACTCTCTCTCGCTTTCTCCCCTGCACCCCACTTCAAGTCAATAAATACAATTAAAAAAAAAGTTTCAACTTTAGCCCTGACTGGTGTGGCTCAGTTGGTTGGGTATCATCCCACAAAGTGAAAGGTTACCAGTTTATTCCCAGTCAGGCACATGCCTGGGTTGCGGGTTTGGTCCCTGGTCAGGGCACCTACAAGAGGCAACCAATAGATTTTTTTCTCTCTCACATTGGTGGTTCTCTTCTTCTCTTTCTTCCTCTTTTTCTCTCTCTCTCTCTAAAAATAAATTAAAAAAGTAAAGAAAAATATGGTTCAGCTTTAAATTCCTTTTCTAGGAAAAAAGAGTGTGGTGAGAAGACACCTCAAGAAACTTGAGGGATATTTAGGAAGTAGAAATGAATGAACTTAGTGATTAATTGGATTCTGTGATTAGAAATAGGGTGAGAAAAAGTGAGGAGTGATGAATAATGATGACAGTTGGGGCTTGAGGTGCTAAGTATATATGGGGAACTTGCACCCCATACTCCCCATCAGAGCATACCCAGGCTCTACTGCGATCATATGGGGACCTGTATGCTCCCCACAGTAGACTACACTGCAGGTTATGGGAGGGCAAGGACTATGTGTCTACTGTGTTCATGGTGTATTCCCTTTCCTTTCAAAGGGTTGAGTATAAGTGCTATATACTTGTTAAATGAATGAATGAGTTCTTGTAGTTTAATATCACAAAAGGTGATATGTTTAAAGATACCTTTTTAGAAAAAGTTTTAATGGGGGGCAGTTTAAGACTGATCAGAGAAGAACATGCTATCGTATCTTGTTGCATGTAACTGGAATTACAAGACAAAAGAAAATGAAAGGCCAAAAAACGGAACTTTAAAATACACTGTGGCATTAAATGAACATCAAGAAAGTGACACAGCACAATAGACCCAATCACGGAAGTAATAAGGACAAAGCTCCATGTTAGGGTCTATTAGTAGTGACCGTATGTCCCTGTTGGCTGCAGAGAGGCCTAGTTTATGCCTTTAGTTTGTGTCCCAGCTGAATTACTAAAAGTCCTCTCTTGCACTCTAAAGTGTTCTGGTATGGATAAAATATAAACTGATCACACTACCCTTGGGAGAGACAAATGATTCCAATTCAAATCAAGAAAGAATATTATTCTTGATATTGGGTTAAATAGGAGTCAGAGATTTCAAAGTCAGACATGTGGGGAGGGATTTAGGGTTGTCAGGAGGAAATCCACCCAAGAAAATTGCTGGGAGAAAGAAATAAACCCCAAACTCCAAGCAGAGTCAAGAAATCTCTAAAAGGAAGATCTGGTGGCTGGTTAAGACAGGAGTCTAAAATAGCATCATCTTCAGGATGTTGCTATTTCTTCTTTGCTTGGTTTGAAATTTTCACTGTAAGAATCACCCTTGGGCCCTGGCTGGTGTGCCTAAGTTGGTTAAAGCATTGTCTTCTAAACTGAAAGTTTGCTGGTTTGATTCCTGGTGTCCCCCTCCATCCCATCAGGGTGCATATAAAAAGCAACTAATGGATGTTTCTCTCTCAAATCGATGTTTTTCTCCCTCTCTCCCTCCTTTCCTCTCTCTTTGAAATCAATAAGCATGTCCTTGGGTGAGGACTAAAAAAAAAAAAAAAGAAGAAGAAAGAAAAGAAAACAGAAAAGAGAGTCACCCTTAGGTTTCTATTAAAAAAAAAGTGTGGAAGGGGGAGAGTTTTGCCTTCAGAATACCACTGTTAAAAAATAACATGGCCAGAAAAGAACGGAGGCCTCCCCTCCCAGTCTTGGCAAGCCTTTTCCACTGGCTGATGAGCAACAGTACTAAGTTTGGAGAGCGCTTGGCTCTCACCTTGGGAAGGCACAGAGGAGATACGCAGGCTCAGGTCCTGGGGAAGCTTGATAAAAACTGACAGTATCAGCCTTGAAATGGCAGGTGCATCCTGCATACCTGGAAGGGCTGAGAAATTGTAACTGGGGAAAGTGGCCATGAGAGAGGAACCAAAATAGAATCAAGTGTAATGACGTGGAGGACTTCTTTTGACGAGAATTCCAAAGGGGCTACCCCTCATGATAGAAATAGAGACACACACTGTGATAAACAGGGGGCGGGGCCTCTCAGGAACAGGTAGCCGAAGGAGAGCGCTGGCAGAGCATGGACAGACGGGGAGCATTGCCAAGTGTTCGAGTGGAAGATTGAGGGGGAGGGTGTCTAAAGAGAATTTTTAGGAACTTTCACTGTGTATGTTTTAGAAAAATATTTTCCCTGATTTGTGGGGGTTGTATAGGATTTACCAGCTTCACCCAATAGTGTGGACACTGGTAAGGGCTGGGAACCTCCAGGTACACAGGCATGTAAGTTGTAGGGTTATTTTTCAATGGAATAAAGATGTGGGTATAATTAATGAAATACCAATGATCAAAAATATGTCTTCTTTTACTATCTAGCAAGGGGGATAAATACATTTCTCACAATGACTTCTTTATTTTTTTAAAAGATTTTATTTATTTATTTTCAGAGAGAGGGGATGGGAGGGAGAAAAAGGGGAAGAGAAACATCAGCTGGCTGCCTCACATGTCCCCAACCGAGGATCTGGCCCGCAACCCAGGCATGTGCCCTGACTGAGAGTTGAACCGGCGACCTTTCGGTTCACAGGCTGATATTCAATCCACTGAGCCGCCCAGCCAGGGTGACTTATTGTTCTCTATATAAAAATGTGTGAGCCCTGGCTGGTGTGGCATAGTGGATTGAGCACCAGCCTGCAAACCAAAGGGTCACCGGTTCGATTCCCAGTCAAGGCACATACTTGAGTTGTGGGCCAGGTCCCCATCTGGGGGCATGCAAGAGGCAACTGCACATTGATGTTTCTGTCCCTCTCTCCTTCCCTTCAGCTCGCTGTAAAAAATAAATAAATAAAATCTTTTAAAAAAATGTGAATGTGAGGAGTCCTTAAAGGCTTCAGAAGCAGAAGGTGACAGTCACAGGTCTAGGAGCACACTCAATTCTTTATTAATCTCCTTGTATCTTCACTGCTTCATATATCAAGATAGTGTTGAAATTTCCTATAGAAATGGTGCATGTATTTCACTTTCAATAAAAACCTGGAGGCTATCTCTGACATAAGAATTTGATGTCATTCATGAATTTCCTCTTGGAAGATGAGGAAAAAAAAAGGACGATGCTTAGGACATGCCTGGGATTTTTTTTTTTTTTTTTTTTTTAACTATGACAATGTTAAAAATATAGTTTGGCCAAAGAAAACTGCTTTACCTCTAAATGGACTGTGTTTATTTCTGTGGCGATTAACTAGGTTGTGTTCTTATAAATTCTTGAGGTTTCCCTCTCTGTATTCTATTTTTCTTCTCTTTCCAGTTCAGCTGGGCTAGCTGCTTTACAGATTTCAAGTCTCACTCTCTGAAAGCGGAGCATTCTTATGAAACCTTTTCCTAAAATGAAATGGTGTAAAGTGAATTAGCTTAGGACCCATATTGCTAACGGATGCTCAGATGCTTGCAGACCCAGTTCAAAGCCATGGGGCTGGACGTGGAGATGCTGAGTGTAGGTCCCAGAGCAGAAGCTTGGCGGTGCACACTGCCTCTGTAATGGCTCACTGCAAAACAAATGCTAAACGCTATTTTTGCTTTTTAACTTTTTGGGAAAAGCAAAAACCCTCTTCGAATTTCTTTTGCTTAGTGAAAACAGGTACTAATGTAGGTCTTTCATAAAAGCAAAGGTGTGTAGAGTGAACTTTTGTAAGTGATATACTGTTGTAATACTCTTTTTCACTGTTAGCATTTAAGGATTATGTGTCGCATGTGTGTACGTGTTTGTATATTTATGTCCAGTTCCTTTCACTTAACATATAATTAACTTTCTCACATCATTCAACTTCTCATTGAAAATTACTGTTTTTCCAGATTCCCATATGTTCATTCTATGGTTCATTTAACTCTTTTGTGGGTAATTTCTAACTTTTTATGATTAGAAATAATGCTGTGGTCTACCGTGTTGTGGGCGCATGTTGTTCCGCCTGCCCACCCAGAATTATGCTTCTGGTAGTAGTAGCCTGATGCTCTCTCGGTACCACATTCTTGCACCTTCCACCAGGCACTCAGAACAGGGCTCAGGAGCTGGGCCCGTGGCCTCGGTCTAATCATAGCATTCCTCTGCCCGCCGTGATTGGCTCAGCGGTGGGCTTGGGATCCAAAAGAGCCAACTAGAGGCAATGATTTCCTGGATGAGACTTCTGAGAGACTCACACTCTTTCTTCAAAGGATTTACAAATGAGATGCCAGGAAAGTGATACTGCTGAGACCATCTTGCCACCTGGGGAGTCTCAGAATGACACCCAAGAGGAAAGCAGAGTAAATCCCCAAAACAGAAACAATAGAAAACAACAAAAGCAAACAAAACTTGACTTTTAACAAAGTTATTTGAACTCTGACGTTAGCCTGTTATGCACCTGATGTTTCATTTGTTGAACCAATAAATCCTTATTTTTAAGTTTGTTTGCTTTGAGAACTTAGTCTCTCAATAAGAGAGAGCCCTGCTACAACCTCTTTGTTCATGTATCATTGACTTCTCCATGAATTATGTCCTTTGGGTAAAAAGAATTAACATGTATTGAGTGCTCACGTTGTGTTAGGTATCATATTAAAGACTTTATATTCATTATAGCATTTAGTCCTTCTAATAATCATTGTCAGTGGCTATTACTAGAATCCTCATTTTGCACATAATTTCCTTTATTTATTTCTGAAGAACAAAATGACTTTTGTGTGAAATCAGAAGACCTGAGCATGTACAGTTCTTTTTTTTTTTTTTTTTTTTATATAAAGAGCAGTATAGTTAAAGGTTTTGGTTTTGGTTTTGGATACAAGAAAATAAAGGGCTGGAATTTAGAAGGAGCAAAAGAAGAAAAACAGGCTGAGAAAAGTCCTGGAGATGAGACTGAGGCTAGAATCTCTGTGTGGTGTGTGTGTGTGTGTGTGTGTGTGTGTGTGTGTGTGTGTGTGTGTGTGTTGTGTGTGTGTACATGCACGGATGTAATGGGTGAGCGATTCTTTCCAATCACAGAATCTAAGATCCTAAGAAGTCAAGTCTATCTAGGGCTGAAGGCTCACATGAAAATGTGAGTGATGAGCTTGGATCAGATTTTGAATCCTACTTTACAAGTCTAATTGTGATATTAATGGGAAACGGAAAGCACCTAATTCCTTTAGAAGGTGTAGTAGACCGCTGTTTGGTGGCCCCAATGAACCATGCCTCCTAGCATTCTTGTTCTTGTGTACTTCCCTTTAAGCTTGACCATTTAGTTAGCTTTGGTCAAAATGACATTAGCACACAAAATGCAAGCAGAAGCTTGACATGCATTTGCACTTTTGGGTTTATTCTCTCGGAAGCCTCTTTCTTAGGACCCAGATGCCCACTGTGGAGAAGCCTAAGCAGCCACAGAGGAAGGTTCATGGAGGGGAAATCAGGCCACCTGGTTGACAGCCCTAGCTGTGCTCTCAAATGCCATCTACTCTCCCTTGATAGCCAAGGGCAATGAGGCCATTTGGGATGTTCCTGTGCCCCGGTCATCACACCTGAAGCAGGAAAGTCACCTAGTCGGCACTTAGAATCATGAGAAGTTATAACTTGTTATTGTAAGGCACTAAAGTGGGGGCAGTTTGTGATGTAATAGTAGACCACTGAAATGGTTGGAAGTGGTCTTCCTGAGCCTCACCCTTCCTTCCCTCCTTCTGGCACATATAACAAGCTCCCTGGTCCACAGAGGATGCAAAGAGAGAGTGAAGGGAGCTTCATGTCCCCTGTCCTGAAGGACCATGATAATTTTTGCACCTCTGGCTCTACCCTGCATGTTTCTGAGGTTCAGGGTTTCATTTCTAGCTGGCTATCAGTATTTCCAAAGCAGAATTCCTTTACATTCACTTCAAAACTCCTCTTTTTGTCCTTTCTCCATTTTGGTTATTGATATTGCTATGTACCCAGATGACCAAGTTAGAAATATCAGACTCACCTCGACTCTCCCTTCACTCTCACTCTCCATGTTGATACAGCTCCTACTGTTCACTTACCATAATGTTGCTGCAAGTCTGGTAATGGCTGCATCGGGGAGGGGCTGCCTGGGTGCCAGGAAGTCTAATACAGCCTCTGTATTAGAGGCTGCTGGGCAGCTGCAACATGGACCTCTTTGAGAAAAGAGAGAGGAGCTAGGCCTCTAGCCAAGCTGGAAAAAAAATCTCTTGTGGTAGTTTTACCTCCATAGCAAATGAATGTAAATTTCTGTCCCCTCTCCCCACTCCAGTCTTAGCTGGATGAAGGATCAGTAATAGTCAGTGCAGGGTAGGCATAAAGGAGACCACATCCCCTTGAATTTCAGAAGACCTAATTGGGCATCCTCCCTGAGACAAAACCCAGAACAATTGTACACATTTTCTAAAAAGTGTTTTAAAAAGTTCAAAACATATTTAATTCACATGGAGTTGAAGCAATTATGCTATACATTTAGAATGTGTTGTATTATAATCAGAATGAAGTATCCTGGCACTTTTTCAGTCAGGCAATCTGGTTGTGTTGTCTTCTTGGTATACAATAATGCCATAGAAGTTAGAAATGACATATCTTCCTTGGTTTTTCCTCTTCCATTTTCCAAAGACAACTTGTCTTTTCTATTTAGCATGAGAAAAAGAGTCAGAAGACTTGGACGCAGAGCTGCTGTTGATGTATGTGGTGTCTTAGTGCACATTAAAAGAAGGTGTCCTCTCTGGGTAGTAGCAGCCCTGTAGACAGATGGCTCCCCTTCTTCTGGGTGGATGCACTACCATCTTAAGGCATACAGGTTGGCTGAGAGAGTGCAGGCTGGCCAGGGGCCTTTGCACTATGAGGAACCTGTTCTTGTCTCTCCTGGGACTCTGGAGCAGCGCTGCCATCAGCAAGTTGTGTGATTTCATGTTTCTGGATCTGGGTTTCCTCTATGAAGATAGAGCACTACATGTGGGGCCAACATGACCTTAAGCAAAGTCCTTGATCTCAGTAGGCCCTAATATTCTGTTTTGAAAAATGGAGGTGAGTAAATTAAAGAATCTCCAAGACTATTCTTCCAGATTCAAAAAGCTTAGATGCTAATATGTCACAGAAAATCAGACATGCATTTAGAGTCTTCAAGTTTCATCACAGTACTTGCTTTTAATAGTCTGTTGTCGTCTTCCTACCCTTATTGCAACCCAGTCAATTAGTCAATTTCTCTGTGTTTAGTCTTGCTCTATTTGTCAAATGGAGATAATAAGGGATGCCTTAGAGGGATTCAGGGAGGATAAACTAATTAATGGTCATAAAGTCCCAGTGGCCGTGCGCCTGCTAAGTGGTTATGATTCTAAACAGATCTTTATAGTTCTTTGGCTGCTCACTGCTTGAGCGTCAGCACCATTTATAACATGATGTTCTTTTTGATCAAAACAGATACTGAAGCATCGGGGAGGAAGCATGTCAGGAGCAAGGGACAGCATACTGATTAGGAAGGGGGTGGAGGTGGGTTTGAGGTGGGAGTTGAGGGAGAGAGGAATTTGTGAGTGGAAGGAATTGCTCCTATAGTCCAGTTTGGGGACCCTGGTTTCCGGGAAGTTTCTCTCTCTGGTAGGGTTAGGTAGTAGCAGAAAAAATGCCATTGAGATTGGCAGATGCACATTCAGCCAGTATCTGTCATTGGTTCCTGATTTTGGGGTTCACATTATCTCTCCTTATTCCCTTGGTTATGTGGGGTGGGGAAGGCAAGAAAGCATCTGTAAGGACGGCAGGGAAGAATCTACTTCCTCAGGAGGTAATCTTGCTATGGCATCCTTACCGGCTCATTCAAACTACCAATTAAGTATCTTGCTTTTACTAAAAATTATATTTTTGGAACTTCCAGCCATGATGGAGGCATAGACAGACACAATGCATCTCCCCCCACAGCTAAGAAAGAATACAACTATCTCAAAACTAGAGACAACCAGAAATTCCATAAAATCAAGCTGCATGGAAGTCCAACAAACAAAGAAATAAAGAAGAAATACTCATCCAGACAGGCTTCCCTATTTGCTTAGACACAACAATTTTGAAATTAAGCCAGTTAATAACCCTACCATGGCCTCTAAGTATTCAAGTGAAAGAAATGTCACACATCTCTCGCTTTAAATAAAAAACTAAAAATTATTAAGCTTAGTGAGGAAGGCATGTTCAAAGCTGAGATAGGCTGAAGTCTAGGCCTATAGTGCCAGACAGGTAGCCAAGTTGTGAATGCAAAGGATAAGTTCTTGAAGGAAATTAAAAATGCCACTTCAGTGAAGACACAAAAGATAAGAAAGCGAAATAGCCTAATTGCTTATATGGACAAAGTTATAGTGGTCTATAGAGAAGATCAAACTGGCCACAATATTCCCTTAAGCAAAAGCCTAGTTCAGGGCAAGGCCCTAACTCTCTTCAATTCTATGAAGGCTCAGAGAGGTGAAGAGACAGCAGAAGAAAAGTCTGAAGCTAACAAAAGTTAATTCATGAGAAAAGAAGCCATCTCCAGAACATAAAAGTGCAAGGTGAAGCAGTAAGTGCTGATCTAGAAGCTGCAGCAAGTTGTCCAGAAGATCTAGCTGAGATAATTCATGAAAGTGGCTACACTAAACAATATATTTTCAATGCAGATGAAACAGCCTTATACTAACAGGAGATGCCCCTTGGACTTTTGTAGCTAGAAAGAAGTCAATGTCTGGCTTCAAAGCTTCAAAGGATGGACTGACTATTTCGTTAGAGGCTAATGCAACTGGTGATGTTAAGTTAAAGCCAATGCTGATTTACCATACCATTCTCAAAATCCTAGAGCCCTTAAGAATTACACTAAACCTACTGTGCCTGTGCTTCATAAATAGAAAAAAACAAAGCCTGGATGACAGCACATCTGTTCAGAACATAGTTTACTGAATATTTTACACCCAGTGTTAAGAGCTACTGCTCAGAAAAAAAGATTGTTGCCTTTCAAAATATTACTGCTCATTGACAATGCACCTGATCAATCAAGACCTCTGATGGAGATGTACAATGAAATTAATGTTGTTTTGATGCATGTTAACACAATGTTCATTCTGTAGCCCATGGGTCAAAGAGTACTTTTGACTTCTAAGTCCTGTTGTTTAAGAAATACATTTCATAAGGCTATAAGCTGCCATAGATAGTGATTCTTCCAATAGATCTGGGCAAACTACATTGAAAACCTTCTGGAAATGATTCACCATTCTAGATACCATGAAGAACATTCATGACTTCATGGGAAGATATCAAAATATCAACATTAACAGGAATTTTGGAGACGTTGATTCCAACCCTCACTGATGACTTTAAGAGGCTCAAGACTTCAGTGAAGGAAGTAACTGCAGATGTGATCAAAACAGCAAGGGAACTCAAATTATCAGTGCAACCTGCAGATGTGACTGCTGCTGCAATCTCATGATGAAACTATAACAGATGAGGAATTTCTTCTTATGGATGAGCAAAGAAAGTGGTTTCTTGAGATGGATTTCACTCCTGGTGAAGACATTGTGACAACTGTTGAAATGCCAACAATGAATTTAGAATATTATATACATAGTTGATAAAGCAATGGCAGAGTTTGAGAAGACTGACTCCAATTTTTACAGACATTCTAATGTGGGTAAAATACCATCAGACAGCATCACATGTTACAGAGAAATCATTCACGAAAGGCAGAGTCAACTGATGCAGCAGATTTTGAGAAATTGACATACCCATCCCAACTTTCAGTAGCCTCACCCCTGCTCATTTGGCAGCCGTCAACATCAAGGCAAGACCTTCCACCAGCAGAAAGATTATGAATCACTGAGGACTCACATGATGGTTAGCATTTTTTAGCAAAATGCCAAAAATATTTTTTTTGATTGTGCCAGTATAGTTGTCTCATTTTTTCCCTTTACCCCCCCACCCCCCCAGTTACCCAGCACCTGCCACTCCCTCAAGCAATCTCCACATCATTATTCATGTCTGTGGGTCATGTGTATAAGTTCTTTGGCTGCTCCCTTCCTATGTTGCACTCTACATCCTTATGACTACTCTGGAACTACCTATTTGTACTTCTAAACCTTTCTCTTTTTCACCAATTCTCCCAGACCCCCTCCCCTCTGACAATCATCAAAATGTTCTCCATATCTATGCTTCTGTTTCTGTTCTGTTTGTTTGCTTAGTTTGTTTTTAGATTTGTTGATATATATATATTTATTTATTTATTGCCATTATATTGTTTGATCTTCTTTTTCTTAAATAAATCACTTTAATATTTCATATAATAATGGCTTGGTGATGATGAATTCCTTTAGCTTTTTCTTTTCTGGAAAGATCTTTACCTGCTTTTCAATTCTAAATGCTGGCTTTGCTGGATAGAATAATCTTGGTTGCAGGTCCTTGCTTTTTATCACTTTGAATATTTCTTTCTAATCCTTTCTAGCCTGCAAAGTTTCTTTTGAGAAATCAGCTGACAATCTTAATGGAACTCCCCTGTAGGTAACTAACTTCTTTTCTTTTGCTGCTTTTAAGATTCTCTCTTTATCTTCAACCTTTGGCATTTTAATTATGATGTGTCTCGGTGTGAGCTTCTTTGCATATATCTTGTTTGGGACTCTCTGTTCTTCCTGGACTTGTATGTCTATTTCCCTCACCTAATTAGGGAAGTTTTCTTTCATTATTTTTTCAAATAGTTTCCAATTTCTTGCTCTTCCTCTTCTTCCAGCACCCCATATGATGTGAATATTGGTATGCTTAAGTTGTCCCAGAGGCTCCTTACACTATCCTCATTTATTTGGATTCCTTTTTCTTCTTGCTGTTCTGATTGGTTGTTTTTTTCTTCCTTATGTTCCAAATCATTGATTTGATTCTCAGCTTTGTTCACTCTACTGTTGATTTCCTGTAAATTGTTCTTTATTTTAATTAGTATAACCTTCGTTTCTCTCTGGATCTTTTTAAAGCTGTTGAGGTCCTAAGTTACTTGAGCATCCTTATAACGAGTGTTTTGAACTCTGTGTTTGATAGATTGCTTATCTCTGTTTTGTTTAGTTATTTTTCTAAAGTTTTGATCTGTTTTTTCATTTGGGCCATGTTTCCTTGGCTCCTCATTTTAGCAGCCTCCCTGTGTTTATTTCTATGTATTAGGTAGAGCTGCTATGACTCTCTGTTTTGGTAGCATGGCCTAATGTAGTAGGTGTCCTGTGGAGCTCAGTGGCACAGCCACCCCTATCACCCATGTTAGGTACTTGAGGTGCACCCTCCATATAGATTGAGTACATCCTTATCTTGTAGTTGAGACTTGGTTGCTCTTGGCAGATCAATGAGAATGATTTACCCAAGTCAGTCAACTGCAAGGAATGGCTGTGACCACTGACCATCAACTTCCTCCATGAAAGATCAGCTGTACCAGGGCCCATTCACAGTGCAGGACTTACTTCAGCAGGGCTCAGGTGCCTGTAAGTTGCATGGGGTGGAGCCTTAGGGAATCACCAGGGCATGGTGAAACATGCGAACCAGGTTGATGGAGTCTTTGATATGGTTCCCACAGCTCTGTGGCTCAGAAAAGGAACAATGGCCCCTTATAACAGTTCTGTCTGGGAGAAAACTGTCCCCCAGCTCTCACCCTGATTTCAGATATTTCAGTTCTTCCCTGTATACCACTGTTGCCTTTCAAGCTGCTACCCTGGTCCTGGAGCTCAGAGGGAGTGAGTTTGAGTAAGTCTATGCATGGGCCCTTCCAGAAGAACTGCTTGAGAATTCATAAGTTTCTTCCACTGACTCAGTCCCCACTGGTTTTCACAGCCAGTAGTTATGGGGACTTAACTTCCTGCACATGAGCTGGTGGGCTTGGTGTGGGGCTGGGTGCCCTCGCTCCTTAGCTATCCCTCCTGATTTTTATCCACCACATGTGGGTGTGGGGCCAGTCTGTTCCACCTTTCATATCTCTGCATCTCTGCCCCATTTACCACTCTGGATAGATGTGTTTTTAAAAAAAATTTTATTATGTATTTGTGGGACTTTTATTCAGCTCCATTTCTGATGGTTCTGAGTGATAGTTTTTCAATAGTTTAGTTGTAATTTTGATGTGGTTGTGCAAGGAGGTGAGGCATGTTTACCTAGGCCACCATCTTGGAGAATCTCCTCAGTATTTTGCTTTTTGATCTAAGTTATGTTCTGGACAGTTTGACATTTCAGGAACTAGGAAACATATATCAGGATAGGATATAAACATGAACTATTGTCTATATCTAGATTTAAAATTTTCATTGAAGCCTTTTCATGATTTTTCAGTTGAAATTAATTTCTTCTTCTGAACATTTCCATATCACCTTATGTATTGCCTGTATTTAGAGGTATTTATGTAACTACCATGATAAATTATGAGTTTCTTGAGAGCAGACAACAATTTATTCATTTGTAATGTCCTTATAGAGTCTAGCATACCACTTGCAACATAGAAATTCTTCAATAACTACTTATTGAGCTGAAATTTGTTATGTTATATGAAGAAAGAATATGAAAGAATTAAATGACAATATTTCAGAATTTCAGGATTTTTGATTTTTTAAAAATTTATCAGTTAGGTAAATCCTCTCATTTTTCCCCTTGATTTAACTATCTCTATGAGGCTAGAATTCTCCTTTTGATGCAGTAACAAGAGTTAGCTTATTTGGTAATCTAATCATATCACCTTGGAAATCAGAAGGCAGTGATAGAAGAGAAAAAATGAGATGAAATTATTATTTTTTGTGTGTGGGAGAAGGGATGGGTGGGTAGATCTAGAATAGGAGAGGATGTATAACACGGCCGAAGTAGCAAAGGAAACTTTCACTCTCTCCATAAGTTGGCCTTTGAACAGATTTGATTTTAGTTATACAACCTCTAGTTCACATGGTTCCTCTCTACGAGTTTCTAGATATGGAACTGAATACCTTGGTTGACCTATGTTACCAAGAATATTAAATGACATAAACACTGATTCTACCTTATGATTTTGTTGAACTTTGTATAGTGATATATGTATTGTCAGCAGATTCTTCAGCTATAATTCTGACCACAGAATTTGCTAAGAAATATTCACCTTTGCACTCAATGTATCTAGAAAGTAGAGGTATAAGTTTGCATTTCCAAGCTCTTATGAGCAAAAGGAAGTTTACTGATCCCTAAATCATATGGGAAACTAGGTAGATTAAAATAATTTAACTAGAACTGCCTTTGCCTTAAGATGTTATCTGGTTCCTTTTCTCGTTTCACAAATGAGGATAATGATGCCCTGTGAGCTTTAATGATAATGCTATGGTGACAAGACAGAGATGAGAGCCCAGGATTCTGAATCTGAGTCCTGCATATTACTACAGAGTTTCCCCCCTGTGATGATATTATCTGTCTTGAATTCATAGAAATGCTTAATTTTGTTTGGACTTATATTTTGCTTCATTCAGTGTATCATTTGCAATTCTATACATTGCCCTCTGTGTGGGCTCATTACCAGGATGTGCCTGCCCACTCTATGGCACTGGAGTCTTTACAGTAAAAATCTTAAGTTCCTCCTAGCCTAGAACCCATATGACCATTTCTAGAGGGCTTAACTTGGTGTATTTAGAAGCTAACAGAGGATGTCTTAGAAATTGAGTCCATAATATGTAATGTAAGCCATTTATTGCTAATATTGTGCCAGTAAGAAATGCTTTATGCTACAAGTATGCTGACTAACTGGCTTAAGCAATAAAGAGGTTTAATTATCTTACATACAAATGTGTGAATAGAGGTTCAACAATGTCTTCAAGTCTAAGACTCTAACTTTCTGCTTCACCATCATTAGTGTGTTGGCATGCTCACTCATTGTCTCAAGATTGCTATGTTGTTTTCCAACATTGCATCTGGAGTCTAGATAGAAAAATGGGTCAGTGTTGGTGATATTCTCTTCCTTTTTTTGAGAAAATAAATGTTTTCTAGAAGCATGTTCATCCCTGAATTATAGACTTACTGGTCAGAACTGTGTCATACGTTTACTCTTGTCTGAAAAGGAGTTGGGGAAGAGTAATATAGCTTTTTTATCTCTATAGCAGATGTGGCCAAAGAAATGTTGAGTTATCCAAGCTTCAATATAATACAGTCCAGAAATAAATACATATAACACCTACAATTAATATTCTATGTCAACTTCTAATTTTGCTTAATTGTCTAGTCTATCTTCCCTGATGGAGAAGTCAGAAGGTGGGCTTCTTTGTTTGGTTAGATTCAAGAGAATTTACTGTGTGTGCTAAATGTGCCCAAACTGAGGGACATGCAACATCAAAGAGTCAGTAGGCAGGCTAGGATCAAGATGTGAGTAAAAATGGGTCATCCAAAGGAGAGAAAGTAGATCAAAGTGGATAAAGTTATGGGCTCTGGAGCCAGGTTATTTAGGTTTAAGTTATGGCTCTGTCACTTCCTATGTGACTTGTCTAAGTTACATAACGTCTCTAAGTCTCAGTTTCCCTATGAGCTTAATGAGGATAATAATAGTATCTTATTAATTGGTTTGTTGTGAGGAATTACACTTTTAAGTTCCTGAGCACAGTCTCAGGTTCATAGTAAGCATTCAATACCATCATTATCATCATCATAGTCATCATCAAAACAGGAGGGGTTTGAAGGATAGGCATTACGAATTGTTCTATAGAGTGAAGAACTCTCAGAACCTGAAGTATGAGAGGAGGTTAAGTGAAAAAGCAGGAGAACCCTGGCCAGTGTGGCTCAATTGGTTGGAGTGTCATTCCATAACTGAAAGGCTGTGGGTTCAATTCCTGGTCAAGGTGTGTACCTAGGTTGAGTGTTTGGTTCCTGGTCTGGGCATGTATGATCCCTGGTCCAGGTGCATACAGGAGGCAACAATCCATGTTTCTCTCTCACATCTGTTTCTCTCCCTCCATCCTCTCTTAAAAAAAAAGAAGTGAAAAAAAATCCTCAGGTAAGGATTAAAAAAAAGAGAGGTAGAAGAAAAAAAAAGCAAGACAATGAAATCAGGCTATATATATATTTATATATATTCCCTTAGTGAGGGTGGGCTGCCTCTATTAAAAGGATTTCCTGTTGCAAGATAGTTTGAATGACTCAAACATGGGGGTATACCTCTTATCTTCTGGCTTAAATGTATCTTTTGGAAGGTGGTGTATTGTATAGGATTAGAGAGTATAGAAGTGAGATGGCGAAAGAGAGAAATGATGACAATAAAGCACCAAGGAAGGAGAGTGGGGTGAGAGACTTCTGGTCATAAACCTTCTGCCAAGAGTGCCACAGGCTGATGAGAATCATTCGTCATAGAAGCCACAGAGCATTAACTTTTCCCTTTGATCTTCCCTGCTTTGATTGATTGAATGAATGTGTGTGTGTGTGTGTGTGTGTGTGTGTTTTACGAGTACCTGGAGACACCCATTAGGAGTAGCCCTAGGTAAGGTGGGAATTTGGGCTTATTGGAATGCAGCTTGGTTCACAGACCTGTGTGATGTGTCTAAGTCCATCATTGGCTAAGATCGAAGGTGGGGTGCAGATGCAAGACAAAGTTTAGGTGGTGTTCACCCTCCTTTGGGGCTGGACAATATCTGATTACCAAATAGATGACTGTTCATCTGTATTAATAGCTGTGAGTAGTCAGTTACATGGCTTCCTCACCTTCCAGAAAAGACCTGGTGTAGATGGTAACATTAAACACATACGCTAGACACTATTAGCTATGTTAATAAACTTAATCTACAAAATGACCCTGTGAAGTAGATATTATGGTAATTCAGATTTTTATAGATGAGAAAACTGAGGTCAAGTAACTCACAAAGATCATGAAGGTGTCTGTTGTTTGGGAAAGAAGATGTGGCTAGGTGTAAACCTGTATGTCTGTCCAGACTTATGCTGAGACCCATTACTTTAGAAAGGTTATAAGAATTGTCTGTGATTCTTATAGATTACTTTAGTCTAACGTTTGCACGAAGACATGGAGTTTAAGGAAGCATGGATTCAAACCCTTTGTGCTATGAGATAGTAAAAAGAGAAGAGCCCATGTCTGGGCTTTTCCTGACACATGTTAGCAGGTGACCTGTGCAAAGCTCTTCTTTGCTCTCAAAACACACACATAATGAGATGATTGGCAAATGGGTAGATTTTCCCTACAGTTTTTGGGGTGGAAGTTTTTAGGAGTTCAGCTTTAATGGAGAAATTTGAAGTGAGGGGAGGTTGTTGAGGAAAAATTTAAGAAGATTGATCGGGATTTTGTGAAAGATGAATGCAAGATGACTGGGCAGGAAATTCCCAACAGAGGAAAAGATATGCAAGAAGGAAAAAACAGAAAAACAAACCAGAGCTTATACATGAACAATTCAGTTTGACTGGAATATAGGGCATTTGAAAGGGAATATTTGGAAGTAAGAGGGGAGATAGATCATGGACAGCACTAAATACCAAGCCAAGGAATATAAATTCTATTCAGTAGGCAATGGGAATCCTGTTAAATAAAATCTAAATAAAAACTGGGGCCTTGGAGGACAGGCATCTTTTATTCCACTTACACCTCCATATAAGCTCAACCTGGGTTATTAGATCCTGACCATGATTCTAGATTGAATGCTGTGGGAGAGCATTTTGATCTTCGTTATTGTCTTCCTTACCACCACTACGTATCTCAAAGTAAGACTGAAGCAAAAGACTGTTAGATGGAAGGCAAATGAGTGAAACTAGAATTTATGTTTTCTGACCCTCAGAGCAGTTAGTTCATTTAACAAATGTTTGAGTATCTTTTTAGGTATGGTAGATACAACCATTAGGGAAAATGATCATCCTCAACCTTAATCTACTGCATATGTTAGTGGCTCAATCTTTAAATTTTTACATCTGACCCCTTAATGCTGCTCCTGTGGAGCGGCCAGGTCTCAGCTGCCATTATCTCTTGCCCAGCTCCTTTCATAGCCTCTTGACTGGGCTCATGGCTTTTATTCTTGAGACTCTATATACACATGGCAACCAGAGTAATGTCATAAAAGCAGAAGTCACATCTCACCATTCACCTTCATTAAGCCCTTCAGTGGCTCCCATGATACTTAAATTAAAATTCAGCCCCCTCTACACACCCTCCAAAGCCCCATATGATCTTGTTCCTGCCAAGACCTTTGATCTGTCTCCCATCTCTCTTGCTCTTGCTCATGACGCTCCATCCTCACTGGCTTCTTGCTGTCCCCTGAACAACTGTATTGTATTTCTGCCTCAGAACTCTTGCTGTTTCCTCTCTTGGGAATGTTCTTTCAGGTTCCAGAGTGACTGCACAAGCCCCTCTTCTCCAGTGGCATTCAGATCTCTGTTCAAATGTCAACTCCTCAGAGAGCCATTCTCTGACTAGCTATCTAGCTATCTTTATGACAATCAGCACTACCTGAAATTATACTTTGAATTGTTTGTTTGTGTGTTTGTTTATTGTGTGTATTACTCATTATAATGGAAGCTCTGAGAAGAGAGGACTTTGTTTACTTGTTCATTGTGTTATCCTCAGACCTAGAAGAGGGTCTGGCCTATGCACACACAATAAATATTGTTGAATGAATGGTTATTGTTGGGACTTCTGTCACAACCTTCATCTTTCAAAATATTTAACCTCTATCAATATATGTTTTTCTCACTTAGCACAGCTTCAAATTTACCCCTTTTTATATTTACAACTCCTGAATAAGCGACATCATTTCAGTATCTTAATACAGTCTGTAGATAGTAGAGTGCATTTCTGATTTTAATTCTTTTGGCTTCTGTGAATAGTTTTTCTCTGGTTGTTAGTAATTAAAACAAACAAGCAGAAAGACTCATATTATTCTATCTCATTGCCAAATTGGATATTGCTCAATTCAAAATTAAATGTAGACACACCCATAAAACTAACCAAACTGGCTATTACAATTACATAAAGTTCCTCATGTTCATTAGCAGGGTTGCTTTATCCTGTTTGGCATATACATCAAAGTAACAGTCATAAAGACTTCTACAAAAATTTGGATCATGTAGATGTGAAAAAAAAATTTAATATTATTTTATTTTTGTTTTCAACTAAATTTCAACAAAAGCATAACCCTGTTATTGCACCATAAAGCTTAATGCACAGAATAGAGAAATTCAGTATTTTGTCAAAACTTGGTACTTCAAGATCAACTGTCAAGAGTCACTTACAAATGGCAGATATGATTCAGCTTTGTATGCTGCATCTTGGGAATTAATGTCAGAATACCAGCCCTATCTCTTCAGTGAATGATTCATTCGCTAACATGATGAACCATTCTGAGAGTCAGCAATGTTGGCCGCTAATATCAGATTTTTAGAAGCTGCCTACATTTAATGGCATCGGGATTGCATTCATTTGTGCTTGGGGGAGAAAGGATCGTTAGTCTGCCATTCTGATTTTTAAGGTTTTTTTTATTGGAACCAGGAGAAGTAGCTTTTTAAGATTCCTACTGCTCTTCATTTTCCTATAGTAGTACCTATGCATGAGAAAAATAAAACCATAGCAGTTCAGGGGAATTAAGAAAACAAGAGTCACAAAATCTCTTTAAGAAAACCTCATAGATCAAGTTCATGAGGTTTGATGAGTATGTTGAGTGAAAAATAATTAGTTTCAATTCATTGTTTGATTCAAAGTCATTGTTTTGCACTCTTTGAATATAAGGAATTCTGAAAAATTGGGGCAGATAGTCAGAGTGAAATTATTGCTACATGGTTATTTTTTTACATGTCTATGTCCAAAGGAAGACTGAGCTCCTTGAAGTTAGGACCTTATTCATCTTTATTTCCCATTGCCTGGCACGGTAAGTTGTATAGCTTAATGACAGTGATGATTGTGATGATGCTGGTAATGGCTAACATTACTCAGCTCACGACACGCCAGACAGTACGAGGTCTGTCCAGAAAAAGTCCAGTCATTGTTAATATAACGAGAACAGTTTGTGTGACATTAATGTAACCTGGTAGCCAAGGAGAGTGGACTGGAATATGTGTGTGTAAACCATGACGACTTCATTGTACTAGTCAGTGGGAGCGGTAGCGCTGCCAAGTGAGCATGTGCGCTGAGTGGCCATCGCATTCAAAATGACTGAGCGAGTAGAGCAATGAATCTGCATCCAATTTTGTGTTAAGCATGAACATTTCTCCAAGGAAACTGTTTAGATGATTCAGAAGGCCACAGCTATCGGCAACTGGTGACTGGCAGCTTCATCATGACACCGCGCTGCTCATACATTATGTCTTGTGCAGAGTTTTTTTTGCCAAAACGTCAAGTCACCTAGGTGATTCAGCCACCAACAGCCCAGATTTGGTGCCCTGCGACTTCTTGTTTTTCTCAAAATGAAAATCACCTTTGACAGGGAAGAGATTTCCAACCATCAATGAGATTCAGGAAAATATGACAGGGCAGCCAATGGCAACTGGGAGAACTGTGTGAGGTCCCAAGGTGCCTACTTTGAAGAGGACTGAGGCATCATTGCCCCATGCACAATGTTTCTTGTATCTTGTATCTTCTTCGATAGATGTCTCTATTTTTCATATTACATGGCTGGATACCATCAGGAAAGACCTTGTATATTAACTGCTTTGCATACGTTACCTTATTTAATTCCCACAGCAGTACATTTTGTCCATACTTTGAAGAAACCGAGGTTTACAGATGCTCATAATTTCCTCACAGTCACATGGCTAGTGAAATGTTGAACCTGGGATTTGAAACCATTTCTGTTCTTTGTCCTAACTCCATGTTGTTCATTGCAATGCTCTATGATTGTTGCCTGAATGAATCAGAGTGTAGCTAACCAAGGATCCCCTCTTCCACCTGACCCCCACGACTCAGTCAAGAGTTAAAATGTGCTAAACAGAACTGGATGTGGTAATGTGCAAGAACTAACCATGCTTTCACCTTCATTGTGAGTAACAAGTGATGGAGGGATTACGTGTGTCATCCATTAGCTCCAAATGTAGGGAAGACAGTGGACTTAGGAAAAAAAGGAGAAAAAAGAAAGGGCCATAATAGGGAAACTGAAGTAAAGAGAAGAGTAAGATTTTTTTTTTTTTAAAGAGGAGGTAGATTTTCATTCCTGGAAGTTTCCAAAGTGATGCTTTTAACCCCTCATCTTGTTTAGATTCCTGCTGGTATGCACGGAGCTGGCAGGCAAAAAAGCAAATGGAGAGGTTTGAGCATGTCTTTGCACACTGAGCCCTCCCCACCTCCCTTCCCCTGAGTAATATGTGCTTTGGAAGCAAATGGGCAGAAAGTTTTGCCCACTTTGGCTTCCCTCACTTTTGTGCGTGGGTGTAGGCTTTTGTGCCTGACTCCACCACGGGGAGCACAGATTGCTTTAGCTGCTATGGAGTCCCAACAGGGTGAGACATGTGCGTGTGGTTGCAGGCCTGTCTCCGGGAAACTTGTCATACTGGATATGGAAATCGTTAAAGCAAAGTGGGAGGCCAGCTTGTCTCATTTTCATGCCGATACTTGGGTTGCTTTCCTCCCGCTCAGCGAGACCATGGCATGGATGGAGTGAGTGGGTCCGAGAGGAAACCACGTATTTCTCACCTGGTGGTTCTGAGATGCTGGCCAAGAGTGCCATTGTTACAGACAGAAGGCATTAAAAAAGAATGTCCCCATCCAAAAAGCAGAGGAAGAGAAATGACAGGTTTTCCAGCCCTTTTTATTTCTCTCCCTGGTGGCTCTCAAGCTTTGGTAACTGATTCTTTTCAGATTTCCTTCTTTGGTTCCTGATTCTCTGTCAGCACTGTCCTCTGGCTTCTGTTTGGCCAGTGGATTTTGAAGAACTTATTTAAGCCTCAGTATAGTACTCTGCAGACCTGCTATAATAGGAAAAGATTACTCACTTTTATAAAGCCAGCATCAGCAGCCATTGATGGAAGATGTTCTCCCCCTAAATGTAATTACGTAAGAATTAATGATGGTAAACATCAGTGTTAAGAGATTTAATTTGGATAACCATTAGACAGCTTGTCTGCCTGGTCAGAATTTATCTGATCCTTTCGGTTTTTGCTTTCTTTTCTTTGTTCTGTATGTTTTCCAAAAACAGGTACCAGTGGGATAGTCTTCCTTGTCTAAGACAGAGAAGAACCTGACGTCCCTGTGGCACTTTGGTAACTTCCACTTGAGGGGAACCAGATGCACACAAAGGCAAAATCAAACAAGATACCAGCAGCACCCAATTAATCCCCTCCCCCCTCAAAGATTCTAGTGAGAAGCAGCAGCACTTTGGAAGAGTTCATGTATTTTCTGGATCTTACTTTACTCTTTCCTAGCTGGTAACAGCGGCTCTGTGAGAGTTCTTTGCTTTTGACAGCTCCCACCCAGAGGACAGACAGCCTTATCTGCCATCTGTCCCCTCATTCCAACTCTCAGGTCATTCTGGATCCATTTTTGATTTCCTGAAGTGTGCATGGGACAAAAATAATTCATATCTAATGCATAGCTAATTATTATGCATCTTTCTCAAGGGGGTGAAATAGTCATTGTTTACAGTCTCCCAATGTGATTTTTTTCTTTTTCTTTTCTGTGACAGAACCTAATTTCTCACATTTTCTCATGCTTACTGACTGGCAGCCTACTGTCCTACACTTGGCCTGTGTATTATATGATTCTGCTTGTGTGAAAAAGCTCATCAGGACAAACCATACAGAAGCAGAGCAACCAGGACTTGCGGAGAAAAAGAAATTGTTTCGTAGAAGATATTATTTTGTGTTAGATAACTCAAATGAATACTTTTTAGAGACTATTTTTCCTGTTTGGGCAACTGGAAATACAGTTATATTTATTTTATAGTTTCTGCTTGGTGGGTACTTATTTTATCCAAAAAAGAAAGAAAAAAAATCCAAGGAATCCATCTGTTGTTACACTTTATGAGAACAAAATGCACGAAAAAATATGGCTAAACACATTTTGTCCACGTTTTCTCCACCTTTGGACTGATACCAGTCATAAAATTCCATCTTGTATAGACAATCTGTTAGAATAAGTTACTAAGAAACCCAAACAGGTATAAAGGTCATTCTTAGTATGAGTGGGCTTTCTTTTTGCATGGTTATAGCCAAACCAAAACTCACTTCGAGATGTGTTTTATGGTCGATATTTTAAACTGTAAACCACATTATATGATTGTAGAACCGCACCCAACAGAGTCAATTTTCCTGTTTCAGAATTGTTGTGAGATTCAGTGCATAATTCATGTTCACTCATCATGTTCTCACTTTGTTCAGACCTCAGGGTTTATGAACAGGTTGCTCCACTGCATTTTAAACATGTCATCTCTCCCAAGGTGTATTTTAAGAAATATATGGGCAATGAAAAAGAAGCCAAATGTGTGTCCTTAGAATGGAGACAGGATATTGTTAACAACATGAAAGGGATTCTTTCTGGAAAGCCAGAGGGAAACTGATGAAATGATGGTAAGGGCATATAAGTCGGAGGCAAAAGCAAGTGCGATTAAAGCGAAGAGACTATTTTCTGAGAACCTATTAGATACCAGGCATTCTGTTAAGCACTTAACATACACAATCTCATCAATCCTTTATAAGCTTCTGCGAAATATCAAGAATATGGGTTAAGAAAGGTGAATGACTTGCTCAAGCTCTCATAGCAAAGAAGTAGCTGGTACACAATCCAGCCCAGTGTGGTGTCACTCCCACACGGCTGTGTCCCCAGACCACCTGTGTGACAGTCCTCTCTGCGGTGACCTCCCAAATCCCTGCTCCCATGAGTTTTAATGTGGCAAGGGCCAAAGAAGAGATTTGGCCTGGTTTTTCAATGAGAAGGTAATGAATGGCTGGTAATAATGCTGAACATGGGATGTTCTTGGTTGGCTCAGCCAAACGGAAGAGCTTTTATGCTCATCTGGCTAGAAAGGAAATAATGTATGACATACAGACTTACCTTGCTTTTTTTCTCAGTGTGAGCAATGGTGAGTCATTACTTTTAATAAAGTCAGAGCAGGTTTTTTTCTGTGCGAACAATAGAAAAATGTTTTGTTTTTCACAGCCTACTCCTTCTACCTTAAATGGATCTGTTCAATTGCCTACATTTAAAATAAAACTTTAAAAACTCCTTTACCTACCAGCCCAGAAACAAGAATGTTTCCTTTCTCCTCCAGTCTTGTCGAAGAAAAAAGGAGACTTTCAGAACCTGATATGTGAAGTTACCTTAGCTGACTTTGGAGATTTCTAGACCAATGCTTTTTTTTTTTTTCCTCCAAAGATAACACATTTATAGCAATAATTATTCTGAAATGTAGTATCACTTTTCTCCATTCATCTGTGCTATATGATTGTGGAACTTTCAGTCGAATAAGATTAAGACAAAAAATACTCATATTCTTCTCATTAGAAATTGGACCTCTAGGACCTTATAATTTAGTTGGAGAGTCACAAAGAACTGGAACACGTTGGTCCCAAGAGATGAGGTTAGTTATCAAGGAAGGGATGGAGGGGGGGCAGGAGTATGTTTTGTGGGGGTTTAAACTGGAGGGGTGATTTATCACTGCTGCCTGGCATAGCATGGATTAAATGAACAGGTCAGTATTTGAATAAATCTTGAGGGAGTAGGTGAATTTGGTTAGGTGAAAATAAGCAGGAAGAAGAAATGGCTACTCAGCAGGTGAACACGAGAACAAATTGAAAGGCAGGAATGAATATGGCATATGAAGAAGATGGTGAAGGCTTTGGGGAAAAACAAAAGACCTATGTTTGCCATGTAACTATTGGACCAGATTTTTTGCTTTCTTCTGCAGGAGTTTTCTAGGATGAGTCCCAGCAAGACTTCGAGCTGATTATAGCAAGATATAGGAGAAAGATAAACTTCCTTCATTTCTTTCCTGCTTCACATATCTTAGTCAATGACAGGCACAAAGCTGTGCTAGTGCTGCTGTTGCTAAGACAACAAAACGGATGACTAACTGGCATATATTATAAGGACAAAAGGCTAAAATGAAGACCGTCTATAACAGGTTTCTTAAACTCAGCACTGCTAGAATTTTGGGCTGGATAATTTTTTGTTTGGGGTGGGGGATGGTGATCATCTTGTGCAATGTAGGATGTTTAGCAGCATCCCTGACCCCCCCCCCCCCCACTAGATGCCAGTAGCAACCCTGACCCACTGCCCCATTTAGGAAAACCAAAAATGTCTCCAGACACTGGCCAGTGCTTCGTGGGAGAGCAAAATCATCTCCAGTTCAGATCTACTGCTTCACAGTAGATAGAATGACCCAGTAACAGCCATGGTTTCTTTATGCCTGGAAACTTGCTGAGCCAGGGTGAAGATTTACGACCTGAGGAAAGGCAACCACAGCAGGCGTGGAGCTTGAGAAAGGGTAGTGTCTCTGCCCTGAAAATATCTCAGGGTCACAGATATGTCTTGTTCATCTTTGAATCCTCTCCCCAGGGCCTAGCACAGGTCCCACAAACTAGACAGCGAATGATAAATGTTTTTTGAATAAATGGGATGTTTGCTTAGAATCTCAGAGAAGAAATCATAGGGACAAACAGCTATTTACTTGAAGCTGGATCCACTTATTGGCTTATTGTGTTCTAGTTGAGGATCTCTTGAAAATTGCAAAAGTAACCAAGGAGACCAGTGTGATTACATGCAGCAAACATATGGAAAGAAGAATAGAGGGACAAATGTCACAAAGCCTGTTTTTCAGGTTTGTTGTCAGTAAGTGTAGGGTTTGGAAGATAAATTGTAGAAAGAAGAAGAGTGAGAATCCCGAAATGCTCTGGCCTCCCTCATGTTGGAGATTACTTACAGTTCTCATCTTTGCAAGTTATTAGTTTAGCATCTCTTGCCTTTGAACTTGGCATCTGGTCTTAACCAGGGGTTTATGGTATCTTCCTCCTAAGGGAGCAGATTAGAATTCCTGAGTCCCAAGCTGTGGAACCTCTGCTTCATTTACTCAAGTGAAAGACTTGGCTAGTGAAGAGTGAAGGCAGATGTGGGGGAGAGTCCAGGGCTGGGAGATGAGCTTGGTGTTGCAGAGATGTACATGCCCACCCTTCTTCGCTCAACCAAGTGATGACAAAGTAAAGGATGAAGACAGCCACCTCACTTTTTCTCCTTTCAGCACTCTTGTTTCCTGCCTCCACTCCCATCTTTCTTTAAAAAATTTATTTATTTGTTTGTTTGTTTTATTTTTAGAGAGAGGGGAAAGGAGAAAGAGAGGGAGAGAAGCATCACTGTGTGGTTGCCTCTCACTCGTGCCCCCAACTAGGGACCTGACGGTGCAACCTAGTTATGTGCCCTGACTGGAAATCGAACCAGCAACACTTGGCTTGCAGGCTGACGCTCAATCCACTGAGCCACAGCAGCCAGGGCTTCCATCTTTTATTTTTGAACAACATGGCACTTTTGTATTTAATATATTCCCTATTATTAACAACTAGTCTCAAAAATTCCGGGGTGAAGATTGAAGGGGACTTCTCTTTGGAAGATCTTTATGTGAAAAATCTCAGATTGGGACTTCTCCAGTGAGGCAGCTTTCCCTGATTTTCCCAGAGCAGACCATGGAAGACACTCTTTTAAGCTTTCTTCATACTCCATCGTCAGTATTGGCATCTTCTAAATTTCAGACTCACTCGAGTGCCTAGCTGATATCTCTAATCATCTTGATATCTTATAGACATCTCACACATAACATGTCCCCAAATGAATGATTTTCTGCCTCCTCTCACAGTGTGCTTCTGTGTCCTTATCCATCTCATTTGAAGGTAATTTCATCCTTTCAGTGGCTCCTAGGACAAAACCTGTGAGGTCACCTTCACTCCTCTCTTTATCTCACACCTGATTGTCACAATGCAAATGTTGTTGGTTTTACCTTCAATGTAAATCTAAGTTTTGAACATTTCTCACCTTCTGCATTGTTACCCTTCTGGTTTGGGCTATCAAAAGCTCAATACAGTGGCCAGAATAATATTTAAAAATTAGAAGCTAGATCTTGCCACTCCTTTGCTCAAAACCTTTCAATCAATGCCTCCCTATCTTAAAATAGAAACAAATTCCTTACATGGTTTTACAACTCCCCCTACTCCTTTATCTCTCACCCTTAACTCCTGAGAGTCTCATTACTCACTTACCAGCTCACCTCCTACTTGTTGTTTCTTAAGCATGTGAGACATGTCCTATCTGTTCCCTGAGCCTGGAACCATCTTTCCTCAGGTATTCATGTGGTTACATTTGGTTCCTTCAAATCTCTGCTTAAATAGCACCTTATAAGGGCACTAAATGGGCATGGAAAAAATATGATAAAGATTAAATAAAAAATAAATATCACCTTATAATGAGACCTACCCTGAGTATGTTACTCAAAGCTATGATCTGTTTTCCACCCCCCAATCAATACCTGACCTTATCATTCAGCTCTTTTTTTTTTTTTGAAGCATCTATCAACTTCTAATATACTATACGATTTACTTATTCACTACATGTATTTTTTAATCTCCATGTTAGAATGGAAGCCTTATAAGGGGAAAAGTCTTTGTTTAGCCCAAGTACCTAAAACAATGCCTTGCACAGAGTAGATGCTCATAAATATTTGTGGTTGAATAAATATCTATTTCAAAGCACATATGAGATGTTTACTCAGTCTCTCTTCCTGCTCAGACTACGACTCTTTGGGCGGGGGGGATAATCAATAGACTGCACTATATTATAGTCATTAATATTATTATTTTCCTTAAAGCGTGCTCCTCAAATTGCATATATTTCAGGCCTCATAGAACCTGGTCTGCTCCTGTACCAATCTCATAGGGTAAGTATGAGAATTAAAAAGACAATGCAGGTACAGAACTTAGAAAGTGCCTGGTAGTTTAAGGTTAAAGGCTGTTATATTTTGCATGCTTCCCCACCTCCTGTGATTAGCTCTGTGGCTGGAACAGAGTAGGGGGTAAAAGAAACATCTTTGCTAATAAATCAATTGAATGATTAGATTTTGATATAATAGTTCAACCTTTTAAAAAATATTTTTATTTCTAAATGTCACTTTTATCCCTATTTTTATTTTTCCCCCAAAGACTATTTCTTGAAGAGTTTTAGGTTCACAAAAATATTAAGAGGAGGAAAGGAGAGAGGTTTCTCAAATACTCTCTGCCCCCACATATACATAGACTCCTACATCATCCACATCCCTCACCAGAGTGGAACATTTATTAAACATTTGATGAACTTACACTGACATGTCATAATCACCCAAAGTCCATAGTTTACATTAGGATTCACTCTTGGTGTTGTACATTCCATGGGTTTGGAAACATGTACAGTACCAACCACTATAGTATCACTCAAAGTACTTTCACTGCCGTAAAAACCTCTGTGCTCCACCTATTCTTCCCTCCCCTGAAAACCCCTGGCAACCACTGGTTTTTTTACTGTTTCCATAGTTTTACCTTTTCCAGAGTGTCAAATAGTTGGAATCAGACAATGTCGTTTTATACTGATGTCCTTCCCTTACTAATGTACATTTAAGGTTCCTTCACATCTTTTTGTGGCTTGATCATTCAATTCTTTTTAGAGCTGAATAATATTCCAATGTCCGGATGTACTACAGTTTATTTATTCCCTCCTTTCTTCCTTCTTAAAGTTAGATTTCTATTCTCAGGGATTTGTCTAAAGAGTCATATAAAAATTCATGTATTGATTTGCTCACACTTTATTATGTATCTATCAATCCAGTATCAAAAGATATGGTATTTCAGGATATTTTAAATCTGTGAATAAGACTGAAGGTAGGAAATGATTTATTTTCTCAGTAGTTCTTAACATAATGTGATACTAGACTATACAGTGAGCATAAACACATGATAAATGGCAATGAAGTTGACATAAGACTTAAAAATGGCCCCATATTTTATGTGTCTATGTTAACATTGAGTTTTTCTAAGGTTCCTACTTTCATTTTTATTTTTTCCATCATAACTGATTTCTTGTCCTTGCCTTGTTTATATTTAGCACACTAACTAGATTAATATATTTTAAATATCTGCCTGAGATAGTCATTTCTATATAGTAAGACAAGCTCTCTGAACTAAATCTCGTAGAAAAGAAGTAGTTAAGACATGGGTTTAGAAATGACTACTGAATTGTTTTTACATTTTTACTTTCCCTTTACCTTTCAATGCGGTATGACCCGGCTCCTGACTTCATCATCTACTGAAATCACTTTTCCAGTGGTCACTGGTTAGCTCCTAACCACCAAATTGCCTTCTGACGAATTCTCATTTTAGCTGGTGCCTGCAGCATTCTATACTGCTCACTATGTTCTTGAACCAGTCTCTGAACTTGGATTCTTTGGCAACTTTTGTTCTTTTCCTTCTCTGACTGTTCTTAGCATCCTTTCTGGACTCCTCAACGTTTTCCAAATATCTGTCTTTGGCTACCTTCTTGCTTAGTACACTTTTGCCAGAGGTTAAGTGTATACTTAACCTATGTTTGAAAGTCTGTATAATTGGACTTACCCTGAACTTCAGACCCAAATTTCCAGCAGCCTCCTGGAAATGTCTGCAAGAATTTTTTCAGGGGTCTCAGACTCAACATGCGCTGAAGTATAACACATTGTTCTCTACCTCTAGCCCTCCTTTCCCTCCCTCTGAGCGCTCCGTCTCAGTTAGTGGCGATGCCATGGGCCAGGTCTCCCAGGCTAGAAGCGTCAGAGTCATCTGTGAGACTTGTCTCTCCTGACCTCTCCCCTTTCCAATAATATATCCTCTATACAGTTGCTATTAACTTTTCTAAAACAGTGAACTCTAAACCACCAGAATGATCTATTTTAAAGGACCTTTACTATTTTTCCATTGAAAAGGACATTTTAAACACTTCAGAAGGCTTTGGTAGTGAAAAAATCCTGGCAGAAAAATAACTGAAGGGAAGACACTGTGATACTACAAAACATTTCCAAAGGTAGAAAAATAAAAGTTTTTGGATATTGAACAGTGAGATGTAGAAAAATATCTCTAGAATTTTGTGTTTATTCTCTGAGACTAAAAATGAACATAAACTCTCTTCAGATTTTGACCTTATAGCCTGGTGTTTTTAGTGTTTTCTCATATTTTAGTGTAGTGCAAGAAGCCTGAAACAAAAAATATTTCTAAAATGTGTGTGTTTTTTTTTTTTTTCTGATATTTTTACCTTACTCAAAAATACAAATGAATACCTGTTGATCTTCTATTGACTATATCTAGATTGGTATTTGCCAAATATTTCTGCAGTTGACTAAAAATTTCAATTCTTCACTTTCTTGCTCAGGGGAAAGAAAGAGGAGAGTGAGGTTATAAACAGAAAGGGGCTGAGGGAGAACAGGAGGGAAGGGCTGCACAATGTAGCTTGGCTGGTCTAACCCGTGTGTCACAACACCAGAAGAAAAGGTGAGAAATCCGGTTTAGCACCAGGATAATGTTAAATTTCCATTCATTTTGTAACTCCTGACATTGTATGAAGCAGATACAGACCACAGAATTTTCCTACATGAGATATGTTGTGTAGGAATGACCTTGTTTTTTGTAATATTGCTCTAGATCACTTAACACTGAGTGATTTAGCATAGATAGAATGTAATCTCTTCCTAAATTCATGTACCATTGAATAAAGAATCTTCCACATTAATCAGTTATTCAGTGTGCTGGGGATTAAAAAAAATTGTTTTTATCGTTGACACCATTACAGATGTCCCCCATCGTTCCCCTTTTCTCTTCTTCAGCAAGCCCCTGCTCCCAACCCACGGCCTTCTCCACATTATTGTCTGTGTCCATGGGCTATGCATGTACATTCTTTGGCTCTTCCAGTCCCCTCCACATCCTGTTGTGGATTTTCTGATTCATATCTTGACAAGTGTAAAACTAAAAGAAAAAGGTTTGTGCCTGTCTTTTTTCATCTATAGAGCTAGCTTTTATTGTCTTGCTCTATATAAAGACTGTTCTATCATTTAGGAGTATATGGCTTCTTAATGTCATTCCTGATTCATGTTTTCCAATCAAATGGCACCAACTAGTCCATTCATTTTGTTTTTAAATATTAAATGTCCCCACTCTTTAGACTCCAGAAATGTTAGCTCTTCAAAAAGCAGAAACAAAAGACATGTATAGTAGATCTCCCTGTGAAGTAGGAGAATGTCTCCACATCATTTAAAGAGAATTGAAAGTAAAATACAGAAATGAAAGTGAAATATTTATAAAGTTATCTGAAATCTTTTCTGCAACAAGGCAGTTATGCATACATAAGTAGGCATAAAGAGAAGAAAATGTGAAAATTCCTGACATCAAGTCTTGCTCATACATCTACTGGGATAAAGAACAATGTATTCAGTTATAATCTTATATTCAAGAGTTGGAAAATAAATGTTTCCAATGAAAACCAAATCCCTCCTGTGATATGGAAGGTTGAATATCTTATGTACTTATGCTGTTGGACATTAGTATCCAATGTTAAGTTCTAGTAACTTTAATAAAGCTCAAACATCCATTAAGATTTTTTTAAATTAATTGAGTGCCTATTATATACAGGGCAATATTCTTTTATGCTGTCTGTTGAGCTGCGAATAAAACAAAAAAGCCCTCTGCCTTCACTGGAGTTGGCCATCATACAAAGCTGCTTGCCAGGCAGTGATTTGAGCGTTTTACACATATTCACTTTTTAAATCTTCTATTAGCCCTCTAACAAACTATTATTATCCCATTTTATAGGCAAGAAAATTGAGGCACAGAGCTGTTAAAAATATTGCCCAGCATTCATATTGGTTGTTAGTGGTACATGCGTGTTTATGTTTGTGTGGTTCCCAGGGTTTCTTTTCAATGGTGTTAGTCATTAGAGAATATGAGAATTGTATTAAATAAAGAATTTCAGGTTGTGCTGATGTTGTGTTGTTATAGGTTTCAGGTTGAAGCAGTCTGTTCTAGAGACAAGATAATAGAATATAAATTTAGACAATGGAAGCATGATTAATGACTTTGATAAGTATTTTCCCTCAGATTATCAGCTTATGGGTGGTTCCCAGCTGTAATTTATATTCTAAGTTGTTGCTGATTTTAAAGAAAACTCAGATGCAGGGAATTACAAGAAACTCTGTTAGTCTGTGGCACCTGTGGAGCTGCTTTGCTATAAATATCAAAATAACTAATTTATTTTCTTATAAACATTTGTTGTTTTAGATTAGGAATATAAAGTCTCTAGAGCACATATGTATTCAAGGGGAATGATGATGTTTTGCATCCAGACTACGACATGATTTCTTGTCGCCACGTCATATAGACGCTCCTGCCCTCTGGATAGGATCTTATATTAAAGAAGAGCAGAACATGTAATGACTTGATTAAACTTTAGACCAGCATGCAAACCCAGTGACCTGGTTTACCACTAGGGAATGCTTCATAAAACAATTCAATAATAATGTTCACACTGATGTACTTTGAAGGAAGTATGTCCCATGTGTTATACACCAAAAGTGCTTTCAAATGAGAATCAGTTTTACATGTAATGTTAAGGAGACAGAACCTGATTCCAGCCTGAATAACTTGATTGCTGGGAACATAGAACAGATGAGGTCACACACAGGCCAGGCAGCTCTACTCTATTCTATGGCCTGAGACCACACCCCTGAGCCAGGCCAACCAGGAAAGACCATGTTGGAGGATTAGCAAAAATCTATCACACTTCTAGAAAAACAACTCCAATGCAAGCCTTAGTGATGAATCCAGCTTCATCTTTATATGTGGAAAATTATACCGGAAAGCTTACATGTCTTTAACATTTATGTGGATTGAAAAAAAAGAAAAAAAAAAAAGAGCCTTTTTGATATATTTTCAAGTAGGCTGCTTGGCTTAGTTATACTAAGGCAAGGCAGGTAGATTTAATGGATTGTAACTATAGACATGATGGATTTCAACAAAATATATGATTTTTAAACTTCAGATAACTATACCATTTCAAGCTATATGGTTATTAATATTGAAAAACTATGGTGAGAATTTCTCTAAAATGACCCCCTCCCTCATTTTAGGTCAAACTGGTCAGTCTTTCAGGTGGATGCCAAACTGTACCAATGTGTGTTTATGTTTGTGTAGTTCCCAGAGTCTCTTCTCGATGGTATTAGTAAATAGAGAACAAGTGAATTGTAACCAATAAAGAATTTCAGGTTGTGCTGATGTTGTGTTGTTATAGGTTGAATTGCGTCTCCCAAAAAGATATGCCCAAGTCCTAACCCGTGGTACCTGCGGATATGATCTTACTTGGAAATAGGGTCTTTGCAGATATGATCAAGTTAACATGAAGTCATACTGGAGTAGGATGGGCTTCAATCCAATCTGACTGGTGTCCTTACAAAAAGAGTAAAAGAGGTATACACACATAGAGGAGAGCGCCATGTGAACACACACATTCATGCACACACACAGAGGGAAAATGCTATGTTATGATGGAGGCAGAGAGTGGAGCGATGCAGCTGCAAACCAAGGAACACCAAGCACAGCCAGTGACCACCAGAAGCTAAGAAATAGAGAAAGATCGCTTCCAACCCCCAGAGTCTTCTGAGAAAGCATGGCTCTGTGGGCAACTTAACTTTGGACTTGTAGCCTCCAGAACTGTGAGAGAATGGATTTCTGCTGTTTCAAGCTACCTGGTTTGTGGTACTTTGTTATGGCAGCCCTAGAAACTAATACAACAAGCATTGTGCCCTAGTGACGTGTTGTGGGTCAACACAGGAAAATGAGTAGTTCTCTGGATGAATCCTGAAATGCCGCTGATGTTAATGTTTTAAGTACTCTGAGCTTGCAGAGATGGTGCAGGCCTATTAAATGTCCTGCTTTGCAGCCCACTGGCAGAGGCAAAGCTTAAGAAATTGGGTGGAATTGGAAAGGTTTAGTCTAGAAATACTTTTGTAGGTTAAGTTGAGTATAGAAAGGAGGTGACTGCACATTTGTATGCAGAGGGGGGAAAAGCAATTAGGGAAGTTCTGAAGAGGCCGTGTAGAGAAAAGCTATTTGAAACAGTGAGGTTGGGGAAACATCGAGCCAACAGTTTTTAGGCAAACTTTTAAGTCATCTCACTACAGAAAAGTGTCATTGAATACGGTCCTTCATAGTCCTTTCAGAGTCCCTGAACTTTGAGTAAAGTAAAGCCCAAATAGACTAGAGCTTGCATCTGTCCCTGCTGCCCCCACTTATTAGCCGCTGGCCTTGGGACTGTTGCTTGGGATCTTTGCTTCATTTGCTTACCTGGGAAGAGTGGATAATACATCCAAAAGAGGATTCTTGTGAGAAATAACAAGATGATTCTGTTTGGAAAATCTCAAAAGCATGGGATCTGGTAATTAGCAGGTTCTCAATAACAAATAGATACTTATACCATCTAAGTGAAACAGCAGTCACTAATAATGAAAGTGTTTCCATGTTAAGGAATGTTTGAGTACTATCCCAGAGATCAAACAAAGAATGAATATTATTAGACATTGTTAATTGATCATAGTGCTCTAGCCACTGAAACCGGAAGTGACCTCAGAATTTTTTTTAACACCATGCTCTAGAAACTACTCACAATTAGAGTTGCACAGAAATTGAAACACATTTTATATCCTGACCCAACTGTATTTAACTCTTTACAACAAAGGCATGGAATTCGTACTGGCATTTTGCCATTGGGATCAATAGATATGAAGTTAGTTTGGAAGTTGAAATGTCAATGTCCCATGTACATTCCTACCAGCCAGTAACATCCTTTATTGTGCAAAATAAGGACCGTGTTGTCATAATTGCCCATTAATACTTTTTAAAAAAAATTATGTTTTAAAAGTATCAGTAACTTTGAATTGAAATAAAAAGTAGCTTAAAATTATTCTTTTCTTTGTCTTCTAAACTTCAGGGTACATACATACATCATTTGTAAAGACTTAATTCTAAGCTTTGATTAAAGTTATTGACCAGCTTTTCCTCTCACTTAAATATGTGTAGCATTTATTGAAATAAAATAAAACAATAGGACTGAGGGTAGAAATGTATATTCTCTACAGCGCTTGATAAAAATATCTTCCTTGGCTGGTGTGGCTCATTGGATTGAGTGCTGGCCTGCGAACCAAAGAGTCACTGCTTTGATTCCCAGTCAGGACACATGCCTGGGTTGCGGGCCGGGTCCCTGAGTTGGGGACATGCAAGAGGCAACCACACATTGATGTTTCTCTCCCTGTCCTTTTCCTTTCCTTCCCCTCTCTCTTAAAACAAAACAAAACAAAAACAAAAAGAAAGAAAACAAAAAATCTAATCATAATCTTGGCCACTATACTTAGTTAGTTGGAGCCTCATCCCGATATGCCAATGTTGCAAGACTGATTCCCGATCAGGACACATACAAGAATCAACCAATGAATGCATAAATAAGTGGAAAGACAAATCAATATTTCTTTCTCTCTCTCTCAAAAAAAAAAAAAAAAAAATCTATGCACAAAGCAGTTTGCAGTATCTTGCTTTTCAAATTTTTGTGTCTGCTAATAAAAGAATTTTGTTTGTACTGTGTAGAAGAAAATAAATATATGCTACATTGAAGTGTGGTGATAAGATCATGTTTCTATGGTATCATTTTTTTCTGAGTATTTCAGTATTTTAAGATGTTATCTTTTTAGTTTTCACAGCATGCTAAGAAGAAGGAAGGACATGTTGTTCTTACCTAACAGGCTGAAATTGAGGTAAGCAGTTACTCACTCTCTTGCATAAGTCACTGATGGACCTGGGGATGTGATACCAAACAGCATTCTGTTCCCTAGTCCATTGTGATCCTGCAGCATTTCTGGTCAATCCATTAATCCCATTTTCTTTTTCTCAGTTAATGACTACACAGTTGAGTCTTGCTTATCTGCTCTGAGAGAAAAGGAAAGAACAGGACATAATCTCAAAGGGTAAATGATACAAAAATAATTTGGACTTGGCCATAGAATATGTTTTTGTACTTGCATTGGAACCTGGGCGTGTCTGGTGTTCTGGAAATTTATAGCATTCCAATCCAAATGAAGAAACTCGGCAAGGAGACCCAAGGTGAGGATAGTCACCAGCACACCTGGTTTGTCTCTCTGGATTCCCAGCCCACCTGCTCTACCCACTTTGCTCTGCTGAGGTCAGACAGCATCATGTCTCAGACTGATGCATTGAATCAGTCCAAGTAAATCTATCTTTTCTTTATCTCTAGATGCTAGCATTAGACATTGTTAATCATTTCTTAAAGTTTTCTTTTTTTAAAAAATTGCAATGTTTAACAGTAAGTAGAATGCAGGAAAGATATTGAAAGCAGTGTGTGGTGCCAGATAAAACCAGTGAGTGAGACCTTATAGGAAAGTGAAAGTATCTTTTTACTCTAAATTCTGTGACTGATGAGAATAAATTCTTTAACAACATTTATTTGTGAGTTCATATGAAACAAAATAAAACAAAACAAAAACCAACAAGCATTGCTTCATGTCTACTCTGTGCCAGGTATGATTAGTGACTGATCGATGATAGGATTTTGCACATAAACAAATACTGAAAGTTGAAAGTTAAAACAGCCTGGTGGTATTTTTGTAACACTGTTTTTTTGAATCATTATTTATTTATTCATAAATTTATTTGATTCATTTATTGATTGAATCTTAATTAATTCATTTATATTTATTACTAATTAAAATAAATAACATTTACCTTTAATTGATGATTTACTTATTCATATTATTTTATTTTATTTTTTAATTGGGGTGATTGTGCTTAATACAGTTATACAGGTTTCAGGTCTACAACACATCATCTGTATATTGTATTGTGTGTTCACCACCCCAAGTCAAGTCAAGGTCCATCACCATTTACCCTCCCTTTACCTTCTACCTCCCCCCCCCACCTCCCCTCTGGCAATCAGCACACAGTTGTCTGTGTCCTTTAATGTCAAAACCAGTTTAAGTTCCTATTGTATGTCAGACATGGTGCTGGTGGTGCTGGGTGTTAATTTTTCTCTGTATATAGTTTCTCATTAACTAAGAGTAATCTAAAATAACATTGTTTAAAATTATTGTTCATTAAAAATTTTTATTAATCTTTTTTTTATGTTCAACAAAGTTATAGGTGCATGAAACTCAGAGATTCAAAAAGTGTTAAAAGCCTTGTTTGAAAATCACCATTCTTCTTTTATCCTCTCCCCATCCACCCCCTTGCCCCACTCAGCATCTTCCTCCTCTAGTCTTTTTTATTTCTCTTTCTTCTCAGGCAACTACGTTCAATTCTATTAGCTGATTTGTGGGGTGTGGTATTTACCTCCTTGTTTCTAAGTAATATGTTTATATTCTTATCTCTTTTTCTTTCAATTTTAGGAATCATCTATTAATCATCTAGTGAAAGATGAGGATTTATCTTTTTACACATACTTTCCACTTTCTACTATATTCACCCATGTTTTCCATCCTTCTCTCTTTTAAATAGAGTTATTTTGTTAATTTGACCGGATTAAAATTCAGTGTTCTCATAATACAATTACATAATACATAATATATTGCACATAATATAACATATTCCATACAAAATCCATGTAGTATATTATTGGTACTTTTCCTTTCCTGCATAAGTTTTGTTTTCCTCTGCCATTTTTTGGTATTCCCTTGTTTTCTTTTCCTGTGGATACCAGGTTTTACATTTACTGTACTCATTTTATGTTTCTTCATTTTGATAGAGCATTTCCTCTACTTGCTTTCTGTACCTTGGTACAAGGCACATAGTCTGATGCTTTGTATGTCTGAGTACATTTTATCCTTCCCCCACATGCAGGCAGTGGCTTCCTTGTGAATAGATTTTGAGACTGGGAATCATGTATTTATCTTCAGAATTTTGAATATATGACTTTATTGTTTTCTCCAATGTCTTTGCTGAGAAGTTAAATGTCATTCTGATCTTTGGTCCTGGATATAAAACCTGTTTTCCTCTTTCTGGAAAATTCTAAGGTCATCTTTTTTTTCTGGCTCCTGTGCTCTATAATCTCACTATGATATATCTTGTGCAGTTATTTTCGTCCATGGGACTGAATACTCAGAGGACCATTTAATAAGGAAACTCATGCCTAAATAAATTGTTTTATTGCTGATTTCATTTCATTCATTTTCTCTGTTCTGGAACTTTCATTATTTGGACAGTAAACCTACTAAATGAACCCCTAGTTTGGACTTAATCTCCCAATTTTCCATGACTGTCTTTCTGCTTTTTTTTTTTTTCCAGAGAAATTATCTCAACATGATTTTTCAACCTTCTATTGAGTTTTTAATTTCTGCTATTTTTTTTACATTTCAAAAGCCTTTTTATTTTCTGCATTTTTGTTGCTAATCTACCTCTGTGAGGATGTTAATGGTACTTTCTGGTTTTGTTGTCTCTGTTTCCTTTGCATTCTTTCCCCAATGCTGTCTTTTATATTAAATACCTTCTCAAATGTCTGGTTATCCTTGCTTGTCTTCTCCTATTTAAGCGCAGTACCCTAAAAGTTGTTTGGAGTCCCTAAGCATGGAGGTGGGCCTTGCCAGCTGTTTGTTTCACTGGACATTTCTTGGAGAATCCACAGTGTTAGCACCTTCAGGGCTTTTATCTAAGCCTAATTACATTTTCCCAGAGAATACATGTTTCCTCAATAAATTGTCTTTCCTGAGGACTATACTCCTGACCGTCATCACTTTGAGAGCTGGTGGCAGGAGAAGGCTCAATTTCCCAACATTCGTTTTGTACACTGTCACTTAATTTCCTTATTTTCAGAATGGCCCTAGTGCCCTTGACTTACCTTGGTGTCCTCTGATCTATAGATCTTTTCTATACCCTCTGCAGAGAGTGTTAAGGTTTCTTCTGGAGCAGGATAGGAATATGAGAATTTTAATTGTTTCTTAATCACCCTTCCAAACACTCCTCTTGGTTTTAAGCCCTACTTTCATCCCCAGTTTTAGATTACTCAATGTTGTTAATTTCCAAGGTTCGGGGAGTTCTGTGGTATAATCTGATTAATTCTTGGCTTTCCACACTGTTTGCTTCTGAGATCTGCTAAGTCATTTACCACTAATCTTTCTGTTCTTTAGTTTCTAAAATTTAGTAGCTGTCATCGTATCTCCCATCTTTGTCCTTTGGGGTTTATGCCTTACCAAATCCCTTTACGTTATCTTGGTGGAGTTTGCAAAATAATGAAAGCTTACCTCTACTTCAAAATTGATATTTAAAATGATTAAGAGCTCTTATTAAATAACCATCTGCATCATGTGGTCCTCCCCTAGGCATTCCATAATAAAATTTCACCTACAGAGTCTCAAAGGAATATATACCTATCCCCAAATAGTAGAGGAATAGCAAAAGAAGAGGCAGTAGTGAACTTATTGACTGAGCTTGCCCATATTCAGAGTATTACAGTATTCCCTCACTTATTGCAGGTATTATGTTCTAGACCCCAACCCCCCGCCACAGGTGAAAATCCGTGAAGTAGGAACCTTACATTTATTTTAGTATTTATATATATTTTAAGGCTTTACAAACCCTTCCCACACACTTATAAACTGTTCCCAGTCCCTTATTAACCTTTCCCACTCCCTTATTAAAAATCCTGGAATACAGTGAGGCCATGATAAGTGAACCACGATACCAGTGCCTGCAGGCTAAGCCTAGTAGGTATTGTCTGGCCTGTATTACGTTTAACAACTTTAAAAAGAATCTTCTTTTATAAATAGATTTTTTATAGTTATTTGTTTTATAAATCCATATTTCTAGCTTCTTTTCCAAACCAGGCAATCTGTCATGAATGGGTCTGTATTTCCATATGCAAAAATTGGGTAGAACTGGGAAGATAAGGCATGTTTTTTGTGTATCCATAAGGCCCCTTCACCTGTCTCCCACCCAGTCTGTTTCTCATTTATGTTGCCTGCCTGTCCCTTGAAGGCAATCCAGCCTTATAGGGTAGGAACGCTGCACCTCATCTTCCTTGGCGGCAAGAAACAAACAAAAAAAGGACAACCCTGAAAACCAGCTGCAAAGGCAGCAGCAGAAGGTATTCCAGTCTTATTAGCCTCCACTCATCTCTCTTAGAGAAATTGTCCAGTGGACCATACCAAGAGGCACTTTATTTAATATGGAATCAGGGCAAGGGAGTAATTTCTGTGAATCAAAAATTTCGTGGAACTCACTGAGAGCAGTTCAGATGTGTGTATCTTCTAAAAGGGCTCCATATCTATGTTGTTCTGCCAGGGACCAGCCAAAGTACAGGGTGGGGCAAAAGTAGGTTTAGTGTTGTAAATACGTGAAACACAGAGTTTATCCCTGTATTAATATTTATTCAATATTATATTGTTTTCCATACAAACAACTGTAAACCTACTTTAGCCCCACCTGGAATAGCTCTCTGATTAAACAGCCTTCTAATAAACCAAATATTTCTTTACATATGTTAATATTCAAGTCTCATTCTGGCCCGAAAGCCATTTTACTCAGATCCTGACACTAATGATAACAATGATAATAACAACAACTTTAACAATAAATCTTTACTGGATATTTATTGGTATTAATCAACTGACATATATGTTATATCAAGAAATCCCCACAAACTATGTAAAGTAAGTTCTACTTCTAATTGGTGAAAATGTGGAGAAAAGGGAACCCTTGTGCACTATTGGTGGGAACACAGATTGGTGCAGCCATAGTGGAAAGCGGTATGGTGTTTCCTTAAAAAATTAAAAATAGAACTGCCTTTTGACCCAGTGATCCCACTTCTAGGAATATATCTGAAGAAACCTGAAACACTAATTCAAAAGACTATATATAGCACGTCTATGTTCATTGCAGTATTATTTACAATAGCCAAGATCTGGAAACAGCCCACGTGCCCATCAGTAGATGAGTGGATGAAACAACTGTGGGACATTTACACAGTAGAATACCATTTAGCCATAAAAGAAAAAAAAAAAAAAAGAAAGGTCTTACCTTTTGCTAGAGCATGCATGGACTTGGAGAATATTATGCTAAGTGAAACAAGCCAGTTAGAGAAAGACAAACACCATATGATCTCACTTCTATGTGGAATCTAATGAACAAAATAAACTGACAAACAAAATAGAAACAGAGGCATGGCTACATGGAGCAGACTGACAGCTGTCAGAGGGGCAGGGGTGGGAGGACTGGATGAAAGAAGGTGAAGGGATTAAGCAAAAACCCCCAACAAAACACATATATGTAACACATAGATGCAGACTACAGTGTGGTGATAGCCACAGGGAATGGGAGGTGAGGGTAGGTAGAGGTGGGCAAAGCGGAGGAAAAGATGAACAGAAGGGGACTTGGCTTAGGGCTATGGATGTGCAATGCAGTGTGCAGATGACATTTTATTGAGCTGTACACTTGAAACCTGTATGATTTTGAGAACTAATGTCACCCCAATAAGTTCAATAACAAATAAAAAATTAAGTGTTACTCTCTCCCATTTGAGACTTGAGAGATCTGAGAATTAAGTAATTTACCCAAAGTCACATGATAATGAGTGAAAGAGTTAAGATTCCAAAGTCCAAGATTATTATCAGCGTTCTAAATTTGTATGCCCCTGCTTTCACTCTGAGTTGTAATGACCCTTGGTTTTACTGACAGAAGCCAACTTCAGCTTACATGACAAAAGGAAAGGTGCTAGCAAATGTAACCAATTGAAAGGACAAGGGCCTCACCGACCTTAGCAATAATTAGGACTAGAGACCTGAATGATGTCAGGTCTATTTGTCTACCTTGTCTCTGCTTCCCTCTGAAGCCAGCCCCATTTTGGCTCTCTTCTTGGACAAGGGGATGGGAGAGGACTTCACTTGCGTACAGGCAACCTTTCATTTAGTGACTTGAAAATCAAGAGATTCTTCTTTTGGCATCTCCAGCAATGAAATCCTGGGAAGACTCTCAGTAGTTCTGTTTGGTTCATGTGACCATCCCTGGACCAACTGCTGTGTTCGGGAAGAGTTTGAGTTTCATAAAACCCCTTTATAAGGTTGGTAGTGTCTGTTAATGTAAGAAAGGGGGGAAAGAGTGATGGATAGACACAAGTGATAACTACGATGCTGTCATATGTGTAACTTTTAAATATAGGATTTAGTTTTATAATAAATGTATTACTTTTTTTGTATCCTCACCGAAGGACATTTTCATTTTCTTTTTTTTAGAGAGAGAGAGCAAGGGAGAGAGGCAGGGAGAAAGAGAAACATTGATGTGAGAGAAGCATCGATTGGTTGCTTCTCCAGTCGATCACCAAACAGGGGATTCAGGTTGGGAATGGGATCATGCATGTCTGAACTGGGGTTGGTGGGGGGAGGTTGCGTGTACCCATGCCCGGATGGGGATGAACCCACAACCTAGTTATATGCCCCGACTGGAATTGAACGCACAACCTTTACATTACAGGATGGTGCTCCAACCACTGAGTCACACCAATGGGAGCAAATGTATTACTTTTATCAGAAAAAAAAGAAAAAATGTGCCAGGCAAAAAATTATTTAGTATTCACGGGGTAATCTTAATATTCTTGTTCAAAATTCTGGGAGGGCACCTTATTGTTGCCCCTGGGTACCATTTCAGAGCTTTTACAGAGGCTGATGGACTAGGTCACAAATTGACACCAGTTACATAACTTGTACATGGACAGGGAAGAGACTAGGTTTTGATATTTCAAAATAGACCACATTTTACACAAAGAAATGGATAAGTGGAGAATAATGTGGGACCTCAGATTGAGGAATTATCACCAGGAAGAATCTCATCTTTTTGATGTATGGCAAGAAGATTCCCAGTGGTTATGAGATTGATAGTGCTATTGAAAAGATGAGGGAAGGAGCCTTGTAAATTAGAACAAAATTCCAGGGAATTTTGAGCTACATGAAAGAGACTTAAAATAAAAGTAAAAATGCTGTCAGTTGGCAAGTTTAAGGACTTCCCACTCTCTACTGCTTTTTTAAAAAATTAAAATTAAATTTTTATTATTCTATTACAGTTGTCCTATTTCCCCCCACCACTCTCCCCTTTCCTGTCCATCCCCATCTCTCCCACAGTTGTTCATGTCCATGGGTCATTTATACTAATTCCTTGACTAGCCCTTTCTCTTTCTCTCCCCCCTTTCCCCGCTTCCTGCTCCCCTCTTGTCACTGTCAGTCTGTTCCTTGTTTCCATGTTTCTGGTTCTATTTTGCTCATTTGTTTGTTTTGTTCATTAGGTTCCTGTATTAGGTGAAATAATATGGTATTTATCTTTCACCACCTGGTCTTCTACTCCTTTATTGAATGATGACCAATGAAGATGAAACAAAATAAAGGAGTTACATTTTATTTGCTTGTGTGAAAGATAATTCAAACTATAGTTTTAAGAAAGTAACGGAAAAAATACAATAAAGATGAAATAATAAAAAAAAATGAATGTAATGGGGAACAGAAGGATGACTGACAGGAAGACTGTTTAGAAGTCTTGTGATAAAGAGCTGATGGTTGCCTGGAACTGGGGAAAAATAGCAGAAAGTAGGCGAGAAGTGGGTAGGTTTGAGAAATAACAGAGGAACATTAGGGCTTAGCATTTGTTTGGGAATGGGGATGAAACTAGGAAAGAGTAAAGCATTGGCACCATCTTCCATCTAGTTTTCTGGTTTGAACAACTGAGTGGATGAAGATATCATTTACTGAGATAAAGAACCAGAAGGAAGAACAGGTTTGGGTGGGGGGAGATTGGGAGCTCAGTTCTAGACATGTTGAGATTGGAAGTTTATAGTTGTATTTGCATATATACCCAAGAGCTATCTCAAATTAGTCAACAAACAAATCCTGTTGATTTATTCTTTGATTTATTTTTTTGAATCTGTTCTTCCTTTTATATATTTCTTCTTCTACCACCATAATTTCCATTTCCATTGCCACACGTCTGGAAAGATGAATAATATTCTGTCTCATACTTCTCCTAATATTCATTCTCCACTGGTTGCAGTATTAATCTACTCAAAAGCTGGTTTTGCTGTGTCATCCTTCCTCTTGCATTTTAGTACTTTCCTAGTGCCAACCTAATACTTTCAAGATTGCTTACAAACTGGCTTCTAACCCTCCAGACTTCTCTCTCTCTTCCCTGAGAGTTTGCCTCGGTTTGGTCAAACCAGGACTTCAAATAAATATACTCCTTCCTGTCTCTGCAACTGTGCTCATGTCTTTGTCCTTGTGTGGCCTGAGCATGCTTTTCCTCTCTCTACACCCAACCCTTTGGCCTCAGTCTGCAAGGCCCACATCATCCTTGGAGACCATCAGTTCATTCCACCTTCGCTCATTCGAAGTGCTTCCTTCTCCCAAAGTCTGAGTTGCGGTCTGTGCCTCTCCCATTGGCACTTACTCTTATATTGCATTGTTTTGTAATTTCAGGTTCATTTAATCTCTCTATACGAGATTGAGAACAGAGATCAGGTATCATACTACTTTTGTATTCTCCAGAGTACCTAGCATAGTTCTTTGTATGAAATAAGCACTCAGTATTTGTCAACTTGAAATATTAAGGTACATTTTTTTCTTTCCCACTAGTCTTATCTCTTGCCTGAGTAATGAGGTCGATGTGTGAAAGCCGTTGAGATTAAGCAGGTAAAGTGGAAAAATAAACAGGAGACAGAGGAGATTTTAATGAAACTTTGTATGATATTAAAAAATCATTAATTTAAAATCTGCTCTTTAAGCTTTTAAAATATTCAAATCCCCCCTCTCATCTTCATGGCAATTTTTTTTGTGTGTGTGTATTTAAGTAATAAAAGGCACACAAGTGTTAAAAAGTAGAATAACTACTTAAAAATATTTGACAACATAAACAAAGTTTTTTAATCAAAAAGTTCTTGTGACTTCTTTTCCAAATGACTTTATAGAAAAGCTCATTAAGTTTTAGTGTAGACCACCTATTTGACTCCAAATTGACTTTGGGTGGAAAAAAAAAATCATTTCTTAAAAAAAAATCAATGATAAATAAAATACTTAAGTCAAGTTTATTGGCATAGCTAGTAATAGATTTGGTTATAAATATAAACCTTCAATAAATATATGTTTGGAATTAAAAATGACCAAGAAATGCACTAATAAAATAATTAAAAGGAAAAAGCACTCAAACTGTGATTCAATGTGAATATTTTCCATGAAATAAGCTCTGCTATTTTTCTTATAGAATTAGAGATGTTAACTTAAAGCATATTTAAGTCAACAGAAACTGTTCTAGGTAAATGAATTTAATCTTCATGGTCACTGACACACAATATAATCTTGTTTCTCTCAGGATTTTATTCTTTAAGTAACTAAGTGACTCATAAGCTCAAAATATTTTCTGGTACAGGTAAGTCTGAGCTTAGCATGAAATATTCTGAATATTTCTTCTCCTCTTCAGATGAGTCTTTCAAAAATAACAGCTCCTTCCTGAAAGGTGTAATTGGCTTTTGGTTAGGAATGTCTAAAAATGATAGTCCTTTTATGGAATGTAGTTTAGGACAAATAAAATATACTTTTTCCTTTCTTCATCAATCAAAATCCTACCAATACTTTAGAGTTTAGTTCAAGTGCTACCACTTTTATACAACTTTGCTGTATTTTTAGGCAGAATTAATCACTCACTGCACCTTTTTTGAAGGAGGGGTAACATCTCATAATATTTATCAATTCCCACAGTTGGTGTGTATATTTGGTTTTTACTCCATGGAAACTGTAAGTTATTCAACTATATATCTTCATTTGTACCTTAACATAGTAGTTCACATGTGTTAAATGATCAGTAAGTGTCTAAACATTTTATTAAAATAATACATAATTATGCTTAAAAATAAAATGCTATTGAAAGATTTATAGTAATAAAATAATAGCCTATTTCTTCATCGTTCTCTACCACTAATCTTGCTTACTAGAAAAAAAAACCACAATTAATTTTTAACTGTTTTTGAGTTAAAAATTTTAAGTTTTTCATTTCACTAGCAAATATACTTAGTTCTCTATTTCTTTTATTTTTATTTAAGTTATTGGGTTTACATTGGTTATAATACATCATCTGTATATTTTAGTGTGTTCACCACCTCAAGTCATGTCTCTTTCCATCACCATTTATCCCCCATTTACCCTCTCCTGCCTCCTCCTACCCCATTTTCCCCTTTTGGTAATGACCATACTGTTGCCTATTTAAGAGGTATTTTTATCCACTCAAACCCTTCACTTTTTTTTGCCCAGCCCCTCTCTATTTCTTTTTAATTTTTAACATTTTCTATTGATTTTCTGCTGTAGAAATTGCCTGTTATGGGAGATGCCTGTTAAGTAGGTGAGAATTTTTAAAACATACCTTGATCTCAGGCATAAGTTGTTTTTCTCCATCAAAGATTGTATCTAGTCCCCGGAATACAGGGAATATTCTCAAATACATTCCCGGATCCTCTGTTCTCTTGCTGCAATCTCAATGGTTGTTCACTCACAAGGCCGTTACAGAGCTGGCATTTTGGGACTTCTCTCTTTTGTTCTACTTTGCTGACTTGGCTTCTTTCTAAATTTCATAACTTCTTACTTCTTGGTTTTTTTATCCACATTTTGTGGGAGTGCATCCTTAGGAAACTTCCTAATATAGGATGCATGGAAGGGAAATTTTCTTAGTCCTCCTTGATTTTTATTTGATTTCTGTGGTTGGATAAAGAATCCTCTATTGGAAATCATTTTCCTTTCTAGCAGTGAAAGCAATGTTCAGCTGTCTTCTGGTGCCCAGTGCTGCTGACCGCACGTCCTACAGCTGCATGGTGCTCATTCCTTCGTAGATGAGAATTTGTAAGATTTAAGAATCTTCCTGTTGTTCTTGTGGTTTGGAAATTTCCCAATGGCATATTTAGGTGAGGGCATTTTTTGATTCTTCAACTCTGGAATGGTCTCTTGATTATTTGCTCAATGATTTTATATCTATCTACATCTTTATTGAAATATATAATTCATATACCAAATAATTCACCCATTTAAAGTGCATAATTCAGTGGCTTTAAAATTTTTTTAAATTATATTTTATATATTGATTATGTTATTACAGTTGTCCCAATTGTTTCCTCTTTGCCATCCTTCACCCAGCCCCCTCCCCCCAACTCCCTCAGGCAATTCCTACCTCATTGTCTATGTCCATCGGAGGTCATGCATATATGTTCTTTAGCAACTCTATTTCCTATGCTGTACTTTACATCCCCATGACTATTCTTTAACTGCCAATTTGTACTTCATTTTTTAAAAAGTATATTTTATTGATTATGTTATTACAGTTGTCTCAATTTTTCTCCTTTTGCCCCCCTCCACCCAGTACCATTCTTCCCTCCAGCAATTCCCCCACCCCCTTAGTTCAAGTCCACCAGTTGTGTGTAAGTTATTTGGCTTATCCATTTCCTATGCTCTTATTAACTTACCCCTGTCTATTTTGTACCTACCAATTATGCTTCATAATCCCTGCACCATTTCCCCATTCTCCTTCTTCCTCCTCACAGCTGATAATCCTTCAAATGGTCTCCATATCTATGTTTCTGTTCTTTTTTTGGTTATTTGCTTAGTTTGCTTGTTTATTTTAGATCAGTTGTTGATATTTGTGAATTTGTTGCCTTTTTAATGTTCATGGTTTTGACCTTCTTCTTTCTCTTAAATAAGCCCCTTTAACATTTCCTGTAACAATGGCTTGATGGTGATGAACTTCTTTAGCTTTACCTTGTCTGGGAAGCACTTTATCTGCCCTTCCATTCTAAATGATAGCTTTACTGGATAGAATAATCTTGGTTGTAGGTCCTTGCTTCTCATCACTTTGAATACTTCTTGCCAGTCCCTTATTGACTGCAAAGTTTCTTTTTTGAGAAATCAGCTGAAACTCTTATGGGAGCTCCTTTGTAGGTAATTCTTCTTTTCTCTTGCTGCTTTTAAGATTCTCTCTTTATCTTTAACCTTTGGCATTTTAGTTATGATGTGTCTTGGTGTGTTCCTCTTTAAATCCAACTTGTTTGGGACCCTCTGTGCTTCCTGGTCTTGCATGTCTACTTTCTTCACCAAATTAGGGAAGTTTTCTTTCATTATTTTTTCAAGTAACTTTCCAATTACTTGCTCTTCCTCTTCTCCTTCGACATCCCTATGATTCGTATGTTGGCACATTTGGAGATGTCCCAGAGGTTCCTAATTCTATCCTCATTTTTTGGAATTTTTGATTCTTCATTCTGTTCTGGTTGAATGTTTATCCCTTATTTATTTTTCAAATCCTTGGTTTGGATCCTGGCTTTCTTTCCTTCTCTATTGGTTTCCTGTGAATTATTATTTATTTCACTTAGTGTAACCTTCATTTCTTCTTTTATTTATTTATTTAGCTGTATGCAAGGATTTCTCTTAGCATCCTTATCACCAGTGTCTTGAACTCTACATCTGATAGGTTGACATTCTCTATTTCACGTAGTTCTCTTTCTGGGGTTTTGTTCTGCTCTTTCATTTGGGTCATATTTCTTTGGTTCCTCAATTTGGCAGCCTCCCTATGTTTGTTTCTGTGTATTAGGTAGAGCTGCTATATCTCCCTGTCTTAGTAGCATCACATAGCAAAGACACCTGTAAATTGTTTGGGGTGGATCCTTAGGTAATTGCCAGGGTGGGGCCACCCTCTTCCTTACTTTGTGACTCTGTGCTGGGGGGCTTGGAGAGGAGACAATGCCACTGGCTGGCTTCTGGTGATTTCCCCAGCACTCTCTCCATTTCCAGTCACTTCACCCATTTCCTGTATGTGATTGGCCCCCTTCTAGGTGCTGCCCTGGGGTTTGCATACATTCTAAGACCATGTGGGCCCTATAAGTGGCGAAATCTGGCAGTTTCTTCTGCTGTCCAACCCTCACTAGTTTTTACAGCCAGAGGTAATGGGGGTTTATCTTCTTGGTGCTGGAACCCTGGGCTGTCCAGTCTGGACTGGGGCTGGGATTGCTTGTTCCTTGGGTATCCTTCCCAATTTTTATCTACTACACATGAATGCGGGATCGTCTGTTCCACCTCCAACACCAATGCTTGTCTAAATCACACTGCCTCTCCACTCCATCTCTGTGACTCTACCCCTCCTACCCATCTGAATGAATGTGGCTTCTTTGAATCTTTGGTTGTTGGACTTCCATATAATTCAGTTTTCTGATGGTTCTGGTTGTAAGTTATTTTTGAGATCTGGTTGTAATTCTTTCTATTGTTGTGCAAGGAGACAAAGTGTGTCTACCTATGCCTCCATCTTGATCAGGAGTCCCCAATTTGTATTTCTTAATACCTTCACTTTTTTTGCCCACCCCTGACTCCCTTCACATCTGGTGACCATCAAAATGTTCTCTGTGATTCTGTTTCTGTTCTGCTTGTTTGTTTATTTTGTTATTTAGATTCAATTGTTGGTAGATAAGTATTTGATTCTATATTATAGTTCATATTTTTTATTATTTTTAAGTATATTTTATTGATTATGTTGTTACAGTAGTTCCAATTTTCCCCTTTGCTCCCCTCTTCCCAGTACCCCCCTTCCCTCCAGTAATCCCACCCCCCCTTAGTTCATGTCCATGGGTCATGCATAAAAGTTCTTTGCCATGTTTCCAGGCACCTCTCCCACTTCTGTATCAGACTGGCGCCCCTCCAGCTGCTGCCCTGCCGTCGTTCTCAGAGCGGGTGGGTCTGCTGACATTCTAGAACCATGGGGGCCCTTCAAACAAGCAAACTCTGCTGAGACCGGCAATTTCTGCCTCCATCCAAACCCCCACTGGTCTGCACAGTCAGAAGCAATGAGGCTTGACTTTCCCTGTGCTGGGACTGTGGGCTGCGTGGCCCAGTGAGGAGCTGGGAATGCTCCCCAGGTGTCCCTCCTGACTTTTTAAAACGTGTGACTGCACTTTTTGCCAGCCTGCTGTTACCGCTGCTGCCGCTGCCACTGCTGCTGCCACCACACTGCAAACTCTCTGCCCCAGCTCCACCCCGCCTACCTGTCTGGATGAGTATTTCTTCTTTATATCTTTGTTTGCTGGACTTCCATGCAATTTGATTTTCTGGAACCTCTGGTTGTTTCTACTTTTGAGGTAGTTGTATTCCTTCTTTGTTGTGGAGGGAGACTCAGCATGTCTGTCTATGCCTCCATCTTGGCCGGAAGTCTTGAAAAAAGCTGGTTCATATTTTTGATCTTCCTTTTAAAAAAGACCCTTTAACATTTCATATAATGCTGGTTTGGTGTGATGTAGTCCTTTAGATTTTTCTTGTCTGGGAAAGTCTTTATCTGTCCTTTGATTCTAAATGATAGCTTTGTTGGGTAGAATAATCATGGTTGTAGGTCTTTGCTTTTCATCACTTGAATATTTTTTGCTGATAACTTCTAGCCTGCAAAATTTCTCTTGAAAAATCCACTAACAATTTTATGGGGGCTCTCTTTTGGTAACTAATGGCTTTTTTCTTGCTGCTTTTAAGATTCTCTCTTTATCTTTAAACTTTGGCTTTTTAATTATGATGTGTCTTGGTGTGGGCCCCTTTGGGTTCACCTTGTTTGAGACTCTGCACTTTCTGGACTTGTTATGTCTATTTCCTTCACCAAGTTAGAGAAGTTTTCTGTCATTGTTTTTCCAAGTACATTTCCTATTTCTTGCTCTCTCTCTCCTCCTTCTGGTACCCGTTTGATGTGAATGTTGGTGTGCTTGAAGTTGTCCCAGAGTCTCCTTACACTATTCTCATTTTGGGTTGTTTTTTTCTTTGTGTTGTTCTGATTGGTTGTTCTTTGCTTCTTTATATTCCAAGTCACTGTTTTGAGTATCAGCTTCATCCTTTCTACTCTTGATTCTCTGTAAATTGTTTTTCATTTCAGTTACTGTATTCTTCATTTCTAACTGGTTCTTTTTTATGGTTTCCATGTCTGATTTTATGCTGTTGAAATCCTCTCTCAGTTCATCTGCTCTTCCCTTAAGTTCATTGAGTATCCTTATAACCAGTGTTTTGAACTCTGCACCTAATAGTTTACTTGTCTCCATTTTGTTTAGTTCTTTTTCTGGAAATTTGTTCTATTCTTTCATTTGGGCCACATTTCATTGTCTTTTCATTTTTGCAGCCTTTCTGTGTTTGTTTCTGTGTATTAGGCAGAGCTGCTATGTCTCACTGGCTTGGTAGTATGGCCTAATGTAACAGGTGTTCTATAGGGTCCAAGTGGCACAGTTTTTCTGATTGCTCAGGCTGGTCACTTGAGGTGCACCCTCCCCTCTTGTGGGCTTTACACTCTTCTGTTATAGTTAACTTTTGATTGCTGTTGTTATGGGCAAGATCAGCCACAACCTGTGTTCTGATATATGGATATATCACATTTTGTTTATTCATTCATCATATGATGGACATTTGGCTTGTTTTCACTGTTTAAAAAATGTATTACTGCTATGAACTTTAAGTACAAATTTTAGTGTAAACATATATTTTCATTTCTTCTAGATATATTCTATGAGTGGATTGCTGGGTCATATGGGTAATGATTATATTTTAATTTTTTAGATCTTTGTCATATTTTTATTTTTCAGTTTTCATAGTACCCTGTTCTTACTTCATGATTTTAAGATATTCTTAAACATCTTTAAGAAAACCAGTTAGTATTTTTTTTTTTTTTTTTTGTCCTTAGCTAAGGATATGTTTACTGATTTAGAGGGAAAGGGAAGGAGAGCAAGAGGGAGGGAAACATCAATTGGTTGCCTCTCATACTCACCAGACTAGGAGTTGAACCCCCAACCTATGTATGTGCCCTGACAGGGAATCAAGCCTGAGACCTTTCAGTTTATGGAATGACACTCCACCTACTGAGTCTCACTGGCCAGGGAAAACACCAATTAGTTTTATTGGTTACCATTGTGACATCTATTTGTTAAAATATTCTATTCATTGGTGCTCTTTCTCTTCCCCTTAATTCTTTTTATTGTTTTGGGTGTACATCTATACATCTGCTTAGCAAAATTTTCCTGGTATAAATTTACCACCTTGAATTTCAATTAACAAATATTTGTTAAATGGTTATCCAACTGCTCCTCAAAGTGGAGGTAAGTAGATTCCTTATATATTGTCTCTTTGCTTACCTTCATCTGATAGCCATGGAGCACTTTATAAAAATCTGAACTGTGGAAAACTGACTTTATAGGGGAACTACTATTGTAGCAATATGTTTGATCCTAATAATTAAGAGATCATGTCCACGATTTTAGACATTGTAAAGAGTGCAATGAAAACTACTAATGTTTTTCATTTGCACAGAGTTTGCTATTGATTCACACACAATGACCAAAGACAGTCATTTTTCTTTTTGTCCCCTCATCTAGCAAGTAGAATTTATAATCTCTCCATAGTGTTATGCTATGAATTTTTTGACTACTAGAGATATTATATACAACAAGTTTCTTAGGTTCAAACAAATTATCTAAAATAGTAACTGCCCTGGCTGGTGTAGCTCAGTGGATTGAGTTGCCAGTTCAATTCCAAGTCAGGGCACATGCCTGGATTGTGGGCCAGGTCCCCACCAACTTGGGGCATGCAAGAGGCAAGCATATATTTATGTTTCTCTCCCTCTCTTTCTCCCTCCCTTTTCCTTTCTCTAAAAAGAAATAAACAACTTCTTTAAAAATAAAAATAAAATAGTATCAGGTTAGACTCCATTTTTATATAAAGAAGGATGCTAGTCTCTTCCTGGTCATGCTCAATATCCTATCTTTTCCTGGGACAATGTGTAACTCTTAGGAAGTCATTGACAGTCAAGTGTTAATTCATACTGATTACTATGAAGAGAAGAAATTGCGTTGCTCTGGGGTTTCCCCAATGATATATATTTTTTGACTTCAAAAAGCCTTTTATTGGACTTCCGGGCAAGATGGAGGCATAGACAGACATGCTGCGTCTCCCTCCACAACAAAGAAGGAATACAACTACCTCAAAAGTAGAAACAACCAGAAGTTCCAGAAAATCAAATTGCATGGAAGTCCAGCAAACAAAGATATGAAGAAGAAATACTCATTCAGACAGGTAGGAGGGACAGAGCTGGGGCAGAGAGGATGCGGTGTGGTGGCGGCGGCAGAGGCAGGCCAGCAAAAGTGCAGTCACATGTTTTAAAAAGTCAGGAGGGACACCTGGGGAGTGTTCCCAGCTCCTCACCAGACCTCGAAGCTCATAGTCCCAACACCAGGGGAAATCAAGCCTCATTGCTTCTGACTGTGCAGACCAGTGGGGGTTGGGGTGGAGGCAGAAATTGCCAGTCTCTCAGCAGAGTCTGCTGGTTTAAAGGGCCCCCATGGTCCTAGAACATCGGCAGACCCACCCACTCTGGGAACGATGGCTAAGGCAGCAGCTAGAGGGGTGCCAATCTGGTGTGGAAGTGGGAGAGGTGTCTGGAAAAGGGGCAAGTGCTAGGCAGGTGGCATTATTCCTTCTCAGACCCCTCCCCAACATACAGTGCCACAACGTGGTGAAACAGGTAACCTTGTGCTGACAAATCCCTAAAGCTCTACCCCTTACAACATAACAGGAGCGATAGCTCTACCTGGGATACAGAGGCAAACAAACACAGGAGCCTGTCAGAATGAGGAGACAGAGAAGTATGGCCCTAAAGGGGGAATGGATCAATGTTCCAGTGGGAGAACTAAGCGACGAGGAGATAGACAACCTAACAGATGAGGAGACAGACAACCTAATAGATGGAGAATTCAAAACACTGGTGGTAAAGGTGCTCACAGGCTTGACAGATATGCTTGAGTATGGCAAATGCATAAGAGAAGTGAAGGCTATGCTAAGTGAAACAAAGGAAAATCCACACAAAACCAATGGCGAAGAAAAGGAAACCAGGGTTCAAATAAATGATGTGGAACATAGGGAAGAAAAAAACAGTCAACCAATGCAGAAGGAGGAAGCAAGAATTGAAAAAAATGAGGATAATTTCCCAAATATTGCGAAGGAGATGGACATACAGATCTGCGAAGCACAGAGGGTCCCAGGTGAGCTGAACCCAGAGGAGACCACACCAGGACGCATCATGACTGAGATCCCAAAAGTGAAAGATAAAGAGAGTCCTGGTGGCAGCAAGAGAGAAGCAGAGAGTTGCCTACAGGGGGCTGCCTATAGGACTATCAGCTGATTTCTCAGAAGACACTTTGCAGGCAAGAAGGGACTGGCAAGCAGTATTCAATGTGATGAAAGGCAACCTACAACCAGGATTACTCTATCCAGGAAAGCTATCATTTGGAATAGAAGGGCAGATAAAGTGCTTCCCAGACAAGGTAAAGCTAAAGGAGTTCATCATCACAAAGCCATTATTATATGAAATGTCAAAGGGACTTATTTAAGAAAAAGAAGATCAAAGCTATGAACACTAAAATGACAACAAACTCACAAGTATCAACAACTGAATTTAAAAAATAAAAATAAAATCCAGCTAAGCAAACCAGAATAGGAACAGAATCATAGGTATGGGGATCATTTGGAGGGTTATCAGCTGGGAGGGGGGAGGGGGAGAAATGAGGAAATGGTGCAGAGACTAAGAAGCATAATCAATTGGTACTAAATAGACAGGGGAATCTTAAGAATAATATAGGAAAGGATGAAGCCAAAGAATTTATATGTGTGACCCATGGACATGAACTAAGGGGGGTGGAATTACTGGAGAGAAGAGAGGTACTGGGAAGAAAGGAGCAAAGGGGAAAAAATTGGAACTACTGTAACAACATAATCAATAAAATATACTTAAAAAAGTTTTTTATTGAATTTATTGGGGTGACATAGATTAATAAAATAATATAGGTTTTGAGGTGTATAATTCTATAATACATCAACTGCATATTGTATTGTGTGTTCACCACCCCAAGTCAAGTCTCCTTCTTTCAGAAGAATTTTCCCACTGATTCTTAAACAGGAAGTTTTATATCTAGAACTACCAGTCAAGAGCATTAATGCCCTACTCAGTAACTCCCCCATCTTCTATTTTTGAGAAAGGTTTTCCAAAGAGCATGTAGGGCTAGGTTACTTAGTGGCTGGCTGGATGATACTTGCTTAATTCTCTTCTTCATGGGATGCACTAGGAATTTGCAATGGATGGGTTAATGGGTCTGACAAATTCTGGGTGATTTTTTTCCTTCCCAAAGTTGATCCTAGTTTCTACAGGGGAACTACATGTTTCTATGTGTGGCCATGAGAAAGCTTTCATAGTTTATCTTGATTTCCATATTGGCAAATAGGGATACATACGATGGCTTGATCAAATAACCACTGTGTCCTGATTGAACAAGTAACCTCAGAAAATGAATGCTCCATATGACCTCATTTGTCAATACTGCATATTCTTGGGTGGGACACACACACACAGTTACTAGTTACTAGTGTGAAGCCTCATTCTTTTGCCAGCCTTAGCATCTATCATTGCATTCCAGATTCTATATGATTTAAATTGATAATGAGTTACAGGTTTATAATTATAGGCTATGGAATGACTTATTATTCATAGGCATACTTCTATCATTCAAGTGGGCTTCTTTTAATTAAAGGATGGGGAAACTTTTAGAATGTGGCTTTGTTAGTCTAAACTGTGGGAGAATAATCCTTTCCTTGGTGAGCCCAAGTTGTGTTGCACATGGTGTCGGTTGTGGTTTTCCCCAATAAATATCATTTCCTTTTCTCTAGTTTCTAGTTGGTTTGATGTTTGCTGGTCATCTGAGCCAGGATTTCCATAAATCAATTCTACCCAGAAGTTTTGGAGAGAAATAAAACTTCATTGTGCTGTCTCAAGCCTCAGGTGTGTCCTAGAGACTAAATTCTTCCTTTTCAGATTTTTTCTTCCATTTCTTCCACAGTCCTCTTTATTCTTTCCTCTTTCTTCTCCTTCAAACAGCTGTTATGGTGGCTTTTAAATATATTTAAACCTCAAGAAATGAAAGCAATTTGTGTTTCCTGGGGCTAATGTCCCTGAATTGAGACCAGGTCATCTCTGCTTTCAGATGTGTATGGTTTTTCATGGTAAAGGTATTCTGTGTTGAATAAAGGGTCTCACTGTAAGATATCTAAGAACCACTGATCTTAGGAGTCCTGGGGTTGTTAAAAATGAAGTGATTGATCATATGAACTGGCTAGGAAAAAAGATAGCAGAAGTCTTAAATTATGTATTTGTTCATGAAAAGGGTTAAGATCTCTGAGTCATATTCAGCCCCTTAATTCCACACATATACCTCTCATTGAAGCTAACAGCTACCATGGCATCTCTATTGAAGTCTTTAGAGAACATACAGAATGTGTTAATAGTTCATATTATATCATACTGTAACTTGGGTGCTTGGCAGGGATGCATACTTCTCTCTTTAGAAAAAAATTAATATCTGATTCTTTGATAAAGTGAATACTACAAAAGAATATTGCAAAACCTTGGAGGTTTGGCAGGGTTTGCCATGTGGGTAGAAAAATGTCATTCTGAGGCCAAACTGGAATTGCTTATGAAAGTATAACATGAAAAATACATTAAAAAAGAACCTCAGTAAAAGAATATATATAAATGTATAAAACAACAAAGTATATTGACTTTTTACCAGCACATATTATATAAACACAATGATATTATTGTGATGTTATAAAAATGGCAAATCTCTGTTTTTAGAAATAATTGGAATCTATCATGCTGATTTTAACCCTTATCAGATTCTCACTATATTTGGATCTATGTCTATAGGGTGTTGATATGTTTATAATTTGCTCCCACTCCTATTCCATTTGTACAGCTTAGTTATACAGCATAGTGCTCTTGCTTCTCAGAAAAGAAATCTACTTAAAACTGGAAGACCTTTTAGGCTTGTCTTTATTCTCATTGGGCTTATAAAAAAATTAATCACTAGGATATACCAAGTCTAGAGGCAAAATTACTTTTCTTACTCCAGCTTCATGATTTGAACTCCCATTTTAACGGATTTCCATATGTCCCCATTGTACCTGACCATAACCTCATATAAAAGCTTCAGCATAGTAATGCTTTTCCCATCAGGCCACATGATAAATATGTGGGGCAAGGGAGGGTAAACAGGGCTGTAAAAGACTAGTTGGCTGGACATAAGATTTAGTGTTTTCTGCTAATGATTTATTTTTGCTTTTATTTGTTTTATAGTTGAGGGACATATATTGAAGTGTTTTTCTTAAGCATCATTCCATTGACATCTGTCTTTCCTCTTATCACTATCTGTTCTTTCTGCAGAACATAACAAATAAATGTGGCCTCAAGAATTCCCTATGAAGAAAACATGACCAATGTAAATTGCCATGGTTATTGTACTCCATAGATCCTGGGACTGTGTGTAGTAATGGTGCTTTATTAAGTTGCATATAGTCATTTCCCCTAAATTAGAGAAACTATTTCTTGCTAAATGAAGGAACTGAAAGAGACTTCACAGAACAGGTTGAGGATTGTTCCAAACAAAGGGAATACTATAGCTTGGTAGAAGGAGTGGGAGAAACAGATGATTAACTTTCCTGAGTAGTAGTTAATGAGTAATCAATGAAGTGTTTATTAAGTTCTTATATTCCCCAAAGTGAGGTAGTGTGAGAATCAGTGATGTTTCTGACATGATATTTTGCCTTAAAGGAACTTATGATCTAGTTAGGTAATATGTATATTACATATCAAATGTAACCCTGGCTGGTTTGGCTCAGTGGATTGAGCGTCGGCCTGCGAGCTAAGTGTTGCTGGTTCGATCTTCCAGTCAGGGCACATCAGAGAAGGAAAACTCTGACTCCAAAAAAAAAAAAACCTCTGCTGCCTTGCGGCATACCTCTTCAGGGGAAAGGCTAAGGGAGTAAACCCCGACAGAAAATCCGGAGCCGGAGTCCCTAAGGCGGTTTGACGTTGTAGTCAACACCGGCAACTCCTGAGGCGCACCTGAACCCAAGCTGTATTGACTCCGTCTTTCCCTTGGATCCCTCAGCTGCGAAGAGAGGGGGGGTCTGCTGCATGGGCAACAGCAGACCCTCCATATCACCCTGCCCAGGCTCTGTAGCTTCAGCTTCACTGGAGAGGACACTCCAGCGTCATCGCAAGATGTCGATTCAACACGGGAGGAGACAGATACCGTGTCACTCCCGAGTCGGACTGCACAACCATTCTCGGCGGTGCAGATAGACTCTTAAGAAGCTACACCATCGTCTCTCGAGACGGACGGCTGCCGACGACATATCAAATGAAAGCGCTTCATTCTTTAGAACTGTCTGAAATGCATGAAGGGAGATATTAGTGATATGTAGAGAAGCTAGAACAAGATGAAGGAAGCTAAGGATGGTCGTTGGAGAATTTTAGGTGGACATGGAGAATCCTGGCCTTAGAGATGAGCCCAAGTGGCCTCATATGAAATTTGTTGAGGAGACAAGCATTGATATGTAGTGGTACTTATGGAAAATAAGTTTGGGAACCCTGATCATTGAAGGCAAATAAGTTTAACCTTGATGAGTAAGAAAAAAGAGGAAACCATAGTGTGTCCCTGATGAAAGGAATAGAATGGAATGCAGTAGGGAGATATTGAAGGCTGATGGATTCATCAGAAGTCTATTTTTTACAAAGTATTTTATTGAGATGAATTCACATAGCATAAAACTATCATTTTAAAGTAAACAATTCAGTGGCATTTAGTACATTCACAATGTTGTACAGCCATTACCTCTATTTGGTCAGTTCCAAAACATTCCCATCATTCCAAAATAAAACTCCTTAGCTATTAACATCAGTCCCCCACCCCCTTTTTTTCCTGCCTCTGGCAAATATTTTATGCCTGGCTTCTTCCATTTAGCATAATGTTTTCAAGGCACACTCACCTTGATGTATGTATCAGTACTTCATTCCTTTTTATAATAATATTCTGGAAGTCAATTTTTACTAATGTGGAGGAAGATGGCTGAAATGACTAGTCAAAAATATGTTTTGAAGCAGGAATCACCGTTAAACTCTATAATTCCACTTTGTCTACATAAAAGAAGACTCTAAGATGTTTATACCTGGTGAATGGAGATATTACCTCACTGAGAGAAATAGAAGAGTTTAAGGGAGATTAATTTTAGGGACTAGGACCTGGAGTTAAGCATAAGAATGACACAAGTAAGTAGAAGCTATCTCACAGAGATCTGAAAACTCAGGAAAGAATGAAGAGTTGAGATTCAGAGTAAAAAAATCTGATAATCATTCTTTAAGTTTAAACTGAAAGTGGTCAATTAGAAAACAGCCTGATAATAAGAATGGAATAGTCCACAGAATGTCAAGTATACATTTTATTTTGGCAAAGTGTTTTGTTCTCTCTATAATGGAACAAAGTTGAAAACTGGAGACAGAAGCTTTGTGGGGACAAGGAGACGTACTGAAGAAGTGTCGCCAAGGCTTCTAGCAGCTAGTGGGGCAATGGGAGTACATGAGGATGAAAAGCTCAATGGTGTTTCAATCCTGTTAGATGCTAAACCTGAAGACACCAGAGTTAGGTGGAGTAGTGGGAAGACAGTAAGATTTTGAATCAAAGAGATCAGGGTTCAAATATGGACTCTGAATTACTACCTGAATGTACTTCAACAAGTAACTGAACTTTTCTGAGTGGGGGCATGATTAAACAAGATAGCATTTGTGGAGGTGAAAGGTACATGGTATTCAGACAGAAAATTACATATGCATATATTAGGAGAGGTGGGGCAGGCAGAGAGGATGCTCAGAAATCTATGTTGCGCTCAAGAGCTGGGGATGATGAATGCTGAGTCTTGAAAATTGGACAGAAAGGTAGTTCATTTTTTTGCCTTGTTCCCAAAAGGAATTATAAAGATAGTTTGCAAAGATGCATATCGTAAGAAAGTAGTTTACAGGGGTCTTTTATGAAGGCACATATACTAAAGACCAAAATGAGTAAAAGTTAGGTTTAAGAAAAATGAGGAAAAGGCAAAAGCAAAATAAGAAAATAGAACAAAGGAAGCTTCAAGCGAAATTAGAACATAAACCAAGTGCCATGGATTTTATAGCCTTGCTACAGACAGGCTATAAATTGGGCTTGAAATGTTAGATATTATTGTTCCGTGTGTTACAGAGGCGTCTAAGAGGAACTATCCTGCCATCAAAGGCTGAGAGAGGGCAGCTGGCAAGGAGGCTGACAGGTAGCTAACTGCAGATATTAAGTGGTTTCCTTCTGATGGATATCCCGCTTTATTGCTGTAAGCACATCTTGCTGTCACATCTGTTAAAGCTTGTGTAAAACTTTGCTTAATTTATTTTTCAGGGGTGTGTTTAAGTAGATAAAGATTTTGTGACTCTTTCACGCTGTTCCTCTATTACTTTGCATCTCACTAAGTGGTTTTTTTGAAACCCACATATTAAAGCCATCTGAGGGTGCATTGGAGAAAAAGTAGATTTTCTTGGTGGTGAGTGACAGTAAAGATTAGGTTGTTCATTCCCAGGAGGAACTGGTTTGCAGAAAAGAGCTGACCAGGGTCAGAAAAAGGAGATTGGACATCTTAGCACCTTTTGGATTGGATCTTGAGTTTGGCATAAGTAATTAGTTTAGAAAAAAATTGCCAGAATATTAGGAACACCCATATTTAAATATAAACATGCTTCAAAAATGCATTTCTGAGCCAATAATACATAATGTTTTGCTTCTCTGATCTTGTCACCCGTATCTTAGTTCTATTCCTATTAGCAGTAAATTATAGTCAATATTAACTCACAGAATAGTATGCCCTGTTTGTGCAGCTTTAGCCATTTTACAGTGTTTCAGGGTACCTGCTATGCTCTGAATGTGCCCCCCCCCACAAACTCACATACAATTATGCTTCGCTTAACGATGGCTACACATTCTGAGAAATTTGATTTCACTGTTGTGCGAACATCACAGGTTGTACTTACACAAACACATGGTATAAGTTACTACACACATAGGTATAGCTTATTTCTCCTAAACTACACACTTGTACATATATTACTGTACTGAATACTGCACGTAGTTGTAACGTAATGGTAAATATTTGTGTATTTAAACATATCCAAGCAGAAAAGGTACAGTAAACATATAAAAGGTAAAATACAGTACACCTGTATAGGGCACTTACCATGAATGAAACTTACCATGAATGGAAGTTGCTCTGGGTGAATCATTGAACGAGTAGTGAGTGGGTGTGAAGGCCTGCACATGACTGTAGACTTTATAAATACTGTCCCACCAGCCCTCTCCTGCTACCTTCTGACAGGGTCAGAAATAGAACACTGAAGCTGTCAGTGCTGCTCCATGATCAGGGATGTGGACTAGATTGATTGGAAATATCTAGAAGAAACTGGCTGGGTAAGTGATTGCCAGAAGGGAGTGAAATGTGGCCTGAGGATTAGTAGGAATAAGAAATCAAGATAGAGAGATGAAGGAAGATAGGGACTTCCGTAACTGTGCTTTTTGCCTATTGCATGTTCGAGCGAGGGTCAGATTAAGAAACTTTTTGGTATTCATTTTAAAAAGAGGGTGTTTACCATGGAGAGGGCGTAGAACTGAAGACTCTCAATCTTTTGACTTTGGAAATTTGTTTTTGGTTCCATTGACCCTGTCTGGCACAAAGGGCTCTCGCTAGAATTGAACTGATAGAAGAAATAAAATATCTATAGTTTACATCATTGCAACCTGGGAATACTTCCAAAGTACAGGGGCAGGCTGGCTCCACACTGCCCCAGAAAGCTTTTACTAAAGTGGTAGTGTCATTTAATGCTGGAGAGCATTGCTTCTGTGGAGCTGGGTTCTTACGTAGGATCTCAGGTCCACAACAAAGAATTTATGGTGATGGACTCTGAAGACCATCAAGCTAGATCTGGACATTGAGGTGGGGCTGTAGTGCCCTCTGAATATGTAGCCCTGGGGAGAGAGGCTCCTCTGTACTGTTACAGGTCAGGGGCTCACAGGGATGTAATCTGTGTATTCAAAATTGAGATGTTGTAAGAGGGATTTTATTGCCAAGCTCCATAGATACTGCTCCCATCAAGAGAATAAACATTCTTTCTGAATCATATATCCTTTTATTTCTTATAGGAAATTCAACTCCATTATAATTTTATGGGACCACCATAATATACACTGTCTGTTTTGACCAAAATGTCATTATTTGGCACATGACTATATTAAAACCTAACCTTCAAATGGTGGTACGAGGAGGTGGGGCCTCTAGGAGGTGATTAGGTAACGAGGAGGGAGCCCTCCTGAATGATATTCGTGCCCCTTATAAAAGAGGCCACACAGAGCTCCTTTGCCCCTTTCCTTCCTGTGAGGATACAACAGGAAGTCTGTGCCTGAGAAGAAGGGCCTCCCCTGGCCATGCTGGCACCCGATCTTGGACTTCCATCCTTCCAAACTGTGAGGAATAAGTTTCTGCTGTTTATAAGCCACCTAGTCTGTCGTATTTTGTTATAGTAGCTTGAATGGACTAAGACAGTACCCATCCATTATCTACTGTTTTTCTTTGGTTTTATTGTTGACACTATTACAGATCTCCCTATTTTCCCCTTCTTTGCCTGCCTCCACCCAACTCCCCATTCCCCCACCTATATAATCTACATTTTTATGATTCACTCAAAAACATTCTGAATAAGGCAGAGCTGATATTTTTATCATTCTCATTTTATGAGTGAAGAAACATTTTCAGAGTGTTTAAGATAGACCTAAGTTCATTATTTGTAAGAAGTGGCAAAGTGGAGTGAGATCTTTGCACCCTTTTTTCCCTAAGAGATACCTATGGGATCCTGGAACAGAAAATAACAAAATTAGTAAAAAGAAATGATGGCATATGAATATAAATTGGAATTTAGTTAATAGCAATGTACTGATGTTGGTTCTGAGTTTTAACAAATGTACCATGGTCCTAAGTCTAGAAAAAGTGGGGGACAATCGGAACGATTACTATTTTGGGAATACCTGCATTCTACAGAAGGCATAGTAGGAATTTTAGAAAAAGACACTGGATAACTTGTCAGAGAATTATAAAAAAACAAACGAACAGGAAGACTGGCACCTAAAAACATAAGCTGGAAAGAACACACAGAAGGCAGTAGCGTCAGCTCCACTATGCCCCGCCTGTGCGTCTATGACTAACTTCATTCCTTGCTTCCCAAACCTGCTGCACCTGGGGGGATTCCTTCGCCGTATGAATGGCATTACCACCCACAAGCTGCTAAGCCAGAAACCGGAGACTCTTCCCTCTTCCTGAGCCCTCTATCCAATCAGTCACCATGGCCTCTGGCCTCCATTTACTGAATGTCTCATCCGTGTCCTCATCGAGTTCAGGCCTCCGGCATCTCTCTTATCGCAACTATTTACTGCAATAGTCTGCTGTCCGGTTCCCCACTTCCCGTCTTCTTATCGTCCTTTCCATTTCCTAGGATCATTTTTTTCTTCTTTTCTATGTTTCTCTTTTTACTTTTGGAATTTTTTTAAGATTGAGAAAAGTCCAAGAGAACAGAATAATCCATATTCTAATCACTCAGAATTAATCACTGTTGACATATTATTTACTTGGTGCCAGATTTTCTTTTAAAAGAAAAATCGCTTCTTTGTTTTTTTTTTTTAAATAAAAGGACCTGCATTCCATATAAAACATTGAAACAAGATAAAAGAATTACAAAGATGAAAGTTTAGAAATCACCTCTAGTCTCATATTGCAGACATTATCATCACTAAATTAGTAGGCAACATTCTAGTTCTCTCTCTATACACAGTGATCTTTCTAAATGAAAATCAGCATCATTCCCATTCTTAAAAACCTTTAATGTTCCAATCTAATTATGGGAAAAATATCAGATGAACCCATATTGAGAAACAGTCTACAAAATATCTGACCAGTACTCCTCAAAACTGTCAGGGTCATAAAAAACAAGGAAACACTGAAAAATAGTCTCAGCGAAGAGGTACACAAGGAGATGAGATCCTAAAATATCATATGCTATCCTGCATGGGATCCTGGAACAGAAAACCAGGTGAAATCTGAATAAAATATGAAGTTTAATGGGTAATAATGTACTATTATTGATTTCTTAGTTTTGACAAATGTACCATGATTGAGTAAGATGTTGACATTAAGGCAAACTGAGTGAGGGGTAGACAGGAACTCTTTGTATTATCTTTGTTATTTTCCTATCAATCTAAATTTAGCCCAAAATTTAAAAAAATATATAATAAAGCAAATTACTCCCTGGCCGGGTGGCTTAGTTCATTACAGTGTTTTTCCATACACCAAAAGTTTGCGGGTTTGATTCCTGGTCAGGACAGATACCTAGGTTGTGGGTACGATTCCTGGTTGGGGTATGCGCAGGAGGCAACTGATCGATATTTCTCTCATGTCAATGTTTCTCTCTCTCACTCTCTCTTCGTTCCGCTCTCTCTAAAATCAATGAACTTATCCTTGGGTGAGAATTAAAAAAAAAAAAAAACTTACACAGAAAAAGAAAATCCTTAGTGGTATCTCTTAGTTTCGTACTCCTTAGCTTAACAGACAAGGTCCTGCATGGATGAGCACCTGCTGCCTTCTCTTTAGTCCCATCGCCAATAACTTGCATGTTATTATACACCCTTCAATGGAGTCATATGAAACTGCATGATCATGACCTGTTTTCCCTTGCAAATCTGCTTTTCCTTCTGTGTTTACTTCTTTTTAGTGTCACCTTCTAATTTTTTGTACCTCCTATATTTTTTCAGATCTATCTACTCCCTTTCCATACTATTGCTCTGATGGAAGCCACTGTCATATCTTACTGGGATTACTAAAAGTTTTCCAACAAGTTTCCTTGTACCCACTTTTGTTCACATCCAATGCATTCTCTATTCATCAGTTACAGTGATTTCTTAAAACACTGGGTTTCCTTTATTCTTAGGCTAAAATGCAAAAATCTCTGCAGCACTATGGATGTAAGAGTTTGGGGGCAGCATTTCTATAATAGGTTTGGTGGTGCGGTATAGTGGCCAGAGAACGGGTTTACTTTCCAAAGCTCTACTTTTGCTGGTATATGTTTGTCCCATCTCTTTACCTAAGTCCTACTAATTATTAAGTAGCCATTTTATACACTCTTTCCCAGATGTCATCTCACACACATACCACTGGTTTCTGTCTGGTATAAAAGAAAAGGCTACTATATTTTAATGGGTAAGAGCTACTTGGCCTGAGTTTGAATTTGGCTCTATCTTTTAACAACTATGTGATCACAAGCGAACAACTTGGTCTCTCTGAGTCCATTTTATTATCAGTGGTTCTGAGAATTAAATAGTTGTAAGTAGTGTGCTGTCGCTATGTTATAACATGTTCTTTGTCTTTGTAACCCCAGATACAATTATAACTAATGCATTATATCGGCATTGCTGGGTTTCTAGTTGTCTAACTTAAGTATTTGTTGAGTAACTGTAGTTTCCTTTGTCTGGAATTCGCCTTCACTCTTTCTCCTCACCCTTTTCCATCTAGTCAATCTATGCATGCTCTTTGTTCCCACCTCAGCTCAGGTCCAGTTCCACAAAAAGCCTCCTGTTCATGACACTCTCCTTTGATACAGAGATTCCTGCCCTGGGTCCTATTGTTCCCAGTTTATTAGAGATGCCTGTCTCTCTCATTAGGCTATCAGCCTTGTGAGCACTATAGGCTCAGAAAAAGAAGAAGAAAAAAAACTCGTGAAGGTGTAAAATAAGTAAATAAATAAATAAATATGCCATTGGATTAGTGTCTCCAGGATCACCGCACTATTGCAAAGATCAGATGGTAAGGTCTCAGTAGTTTTCCTACCTAAAAAGTTAGCCTAAGTGTCTCAAGAACATGAAAGAGTTAAGACTCTGATATAATACCAGCAGTTAGTAAAGACTTGAGAACTCAGTGATATCAGGGCTTTTGGGTTAAGGAAACCAAAAAGGTATTGACAACTTTTAGGTGAAATGTGGAAAGCTGATAAAGCGGGGAAATGTGAGAGTCACATTATGTGTATATAAGTAAAATTGTCCTTAATGTAAGTAAGGTAAACTTCTCAAAGACCTTCCCTATTAAATATGTCCAAATATCTTGTATGTTGTTTGTACACAGTAAATGTTCGCAATGCGTAGTGGATGAACACAAACTCATATCAAGATTAGAGCAAGAAAGAATCTTGAGAGGCATCTGGTCCACCTTCATGATGAATGCACCAACAATTCTTAGGTTTCAAAATGAAAGATAAAAAGTTTTCATTCTGCCATGGCTGGTGTGGTTCAGTGGATTGAGTGCTGTCCTGTGAACCAAAGGGTTGCTGGTTCCATTCTCAGGGCACATGCCTGGGTTGTAGGCTAGGTCCCCAGTTGGGGGCATGTAAGAGGCAACCAGTTGATGTGTTTCTCACACATTGATGTTTCTCTCCCTCTCTTTCTCCCTCTTTCCTATCTCTCTAAAGATAAATAAATAAAATCTAAGAAAAAAATACTTTCATCCATCAAAGATATGATTAAAAATCCACTAGAACCTCTGTAGATCATGAGTAGGGATCATTTTCTAAGCTTAGTCAGAACTGTAGTGACAGAAAATGTCAAATTTCTAGATTTTCTTCATAAGTGGAGGGTGATATTTTTACATTCTAAGGACCTTGTCCTTTGAATTTTTGTTTTACTCTTGAAATGACCAGCTAGTCTTAAGCACAACAGGAAATTCAGCTCACATCTTTTCCAGTTGGCAAATTGCCAACATCATATTAAGAAGTTTTTAAACACTGGGTAGTTTTGGACTATTGAAATTGCCTCTGTATTAACCTCTCTCTCTATGGGGTAGTTTGGGGTGACTTGTAATTTATTTCCATTTTCATTTTCACTCAAGGTGCATGACGATGAAAAACCAAAACAACTTAGAACCATTTTAATTTGGTGGCTACTTCTATCAAAGAATGTATAAACTTAGCAAAAACAACAAACAAACCAACAGGAGAACACTCAAAGATGGTGGCATAGGCAGAAATGGCTCACCTCTTTGCATAACCACATCAAAATTGCAACAAAAAATATAGAATAACCATTACTCAGAACTTTCAAATCAAGTGGAATGGAAGTCTGACAACTACGAAATCAAGTCGAATGGAAGACAACTACAGAATTAAAGAAACCACATCCATCTAGGTGGGTAAGGAGGGGCACAGACACAGAATTGGTTCATCCCACACCCACACATGGTGAATAAAAATTTGGAAAGGATATCTCGGGAGTGAGGAGTCCCAGCCCCACACCAGCCCCCCAGCCCAGGGTTCCAGTGCCAGGACAATAAGTCACCACAAATTCTGGCTGCAAAAATCAGAGGGGGTTGAGTCGATGGAAGAAACTACTGGAGCTGGAACACCAAGCAATTCCTCTTAAAGAACCCACACACCAACTTATCTGCTCAGACTCACTGCCTCTGAGCTCCAGCACTGGGGTAACAGCTTGAAAGGCACCAGTGGTATCCATGGAGGAACTGAAGTGTCTGGCATCAAGGGGGCAAAGGCCATTGTCCCTATGCTAAACCTTCCCCCAACAGAGCTAGCAAGCTGGTGCCATATCTGAGACTCCATCAACCTGGCTAACACTGTTTGACCAGATTTTGAGATCCCCAGAGACTCTTTCCCACCCAACTTAATGGTCTACCCAAGCTGCTTTTCCATATGAATGGGTGGTCTCAGTTTATGCTTCACAACTTCCTAAATCTTATCAAATAAGCAACAGTTGGCTTCAGTGACCCCAAGCCTGGCACTGGCAGCAGCCAGCTTAGACTCAACAGCTTGGCTTTGCCTGGGAATATCCTAGCCCAGCACATAGCAGCCATCTCAGATTCCTTTATAGCTCAGGCAGGGTGCCCCAGGTAAAACACAGCTGGGGGCTACCCTAGCCTGCACCACCTGGGAAATACCAGAGCCAGTACACCCAGTGGACAGCTACAGACAATGTTGGAGCACCACCACCCTGCCCCTGCACAGTTGTACCTACACAGAGGGTGAAGGTTTGTGGTCACTAGTCACAGTCTGTTCTTGCAGCTGACCTGCCTGCGTAAATCCCTCCCATTGACCTGCCAACAGCAACCAAGGCTCAACTACAAGAGGAGAATGTATTCAGCCCACATGAAGGGCACACCTTGAGTACCCAGCTTGGGTGATGAGGGGGCTGTGCCATTGGACCCTATAGGATACCTACTACATTAGGTCATACTACCAAGACATGGAGTCAAAGTACCTCTACCTGATACATACAAAACAAAACAAAACAAAGGGAGGCTGCCAAAATGAAGAGATAAAGAAACATGGCCCAAATGACAGAACAGATCAAAACTCCAGAAAAAGAATTAAATGAAACAAAGATAGCCAACCTATGAGATGCAGAGTTCAAAACACTGGTGATCAGGATGCTCAGAGAACTCAATGAGTATTATAAAAGCATAAGGGAAGAAATGAAAGCTACACTAAGTGAAATAAAGAAAAATCCATAAGGAACCAACAGTGAAAGGAAGAAAGCTAGGAGTCAAATCGACAATTTGGAATATAAGGAAGAAATAAACTGTCAACCAGAACAGAATGGAGAAACAAAAATTCAAAAAAATGAGGAGCGTATAAGAAGACTCTGGGACATCTTCAATGGGCCAACATCTGAATCATAGGGATACCAGAAAAAGAAGAGGAAGAACAAGAAATAGAAAACTTATTTAAAAAGATAATGAAAGAAAACTTGCCTAATTTGGTGAAGGAAATAGACATGCAAGACCAGGAAGCACAGAGTCCCAAACAAGTGGGACCCAAAGAGGACCACACCAAGACACATCATAATTAAAATACCAAAGGCTAAAGATAAAGAAGAAATCTTAAAAGCAGTAAGAGAAAACTAAAGAGCTACCTACAAAGGAGTTCCATAAGACTATCAACTGATTTCTCAAAAGAAACTTTGCAGGGAAGAAGTTACTGGCAAGAAATATTCAAAGTAATGAAAAACAAGGGCCTATAACCAAGATTACTCTATCCAGCAAAGCTATCATTTTGAATGGAAGGGCGGATAAGGTGCTTCCCAGACAAGGTAAAGCTGAAAGAGGTTATAATCACCAAGCTCTTATTATATGATATATTAAAGGAACTTATTTAAGAAAAAAAGATCAAAACTTTGAACATTAAAATGACAAACTCAAAACTATCAACTGAATCTAAAAAACAAAACAAAAAAACAAAGTAAGCAAACAACTAGAACAGGAACAGAATCATATATATGGAGACCATATGGAGGGTTATCAGTGGGGAGCAGGAAGGGGAAGAATAAGGGAAATGGTGCAGGGATTAAGAAGCCTAAATGGTAGGTACAAAATAGACAGGGGGAAGTTAAGAATAATATAGAAAAGGGAAAAGCCAGAGAACTCATATGCATAACCTATGAACATGAACTAAGGGAGATGTTGCTGGAGGGAAGAGAGGTTGCTGTGTTGAGGGGGACAAAGGAGGAAAAACTTGGGCACCTATAATAACATAATCAATAAAATATACTTAAAAAAATAAAAGTACCAAAGAAAAACAAACCAATCACATTTTTGGCTCTGGCATACCAAATAAAGATTAAAACAATATCTAGATTACTTATTAGTAATATGAATTTGTGTTTCATAACTAAGTCCTTTGTGAGTAAAAGTGTTTTTCTTTTGAAAAAATTAAAAAACCTTAATATAAAAATTCTAAATCAGATATGAACCAAAATTCAGCATTGATACCTTGTTTTAATTTTTTTTTCTTTTTTTTATGGAGTAGTAAACAGTCAGTTGACTGGAACTTTGGTTAACTACAAATTCACTTTGTGGACAATAATGTTTATATCACAAGTGCCAGCTCAGCGTGGTGTTGTTCATCCATTTGTGTGCCAAACACATGATCAAAGGTGGGCTGCATTAAGGGGAAGCAGAATTAATGTGTTGCAATTGTTTTGGCACTAGCAAGCAATCTCCACAAAGTTATAGAGAACTTTCTTCAAGCGAGATCAATCTAATCACAAGAGATTATATTACTCTGAGATTTAAAAACACTTTTCATGAAAAAAGACCGAGAAATTGAAATCTGAGAGTGCCAGCTCTCCCAGCAGGACGAGCATGAGGCCATATTGAAGCTTAATTTTCTTTTGAATACTTTAAATGAGAATTCGGATTTATCTGAGAGTTTTAAACCTGATAGACAAAGCCCTTGAGGCCTTCTCCTCAGCTACAGAAATAAGAAGAGTTAATTGGGCAAGATAATGGAGTGGAGTCAATTTTGTTAATTCTTCAAGTAATACAGTTTCTTTTCTTTTTCAGTCAGTTTGGGAGCTAATTATAAAATCAAGAAAAATCAGATTTACAGACTACTGTTCTTTCTAACTGAGTTAAATACTAAGTGATGACTAGGCCGCATAATGAAGCCCAAGGTTTAGAGACATAGTAGACTATTGACAATATCTAAATTCTCTTATGGATTTCTTGCAAAAAAAGAAAAAAGGTTACAAGTTAAATCTCACACATTATATAATATGTATGTGCTATCCCTGAACATGACATGTTGACAAGTTATCAATTGTCACTATAGAATTTTGGTCACATGAAAAAATATAAAATTGACACATCTTCCATTTTTATAGGTGAGAGCCCAATTTCATTTGTTGCAAGCATTAATAGGAGATTTACAAAAGGAAGGTAGTGGGGAAGATCTACAAATCTAGGGAAAAAACCCAAATAAACCACATTATTGGCTCTGATACACCAAAGGAAGATTAAAAGAAAAACTATATTACTTATTTAGTAGTAGCTATCAAAATTCAAAAACCCAAATTCCTACTAACCCTACAGAAATATTTGCACAAATACACAAGGGTATAAGAACAGAGCTGTTTGTTTCCATGCAGTATGTATTAGAACAATATTAAAAACAACGCAGTTTTCCATTAGTAAGAAATTAACAAGATACATTATTTGCATCCATACAAGTAAGTAATTAAGTAGATCCATGGTGTAGATATAAAAATGTCTACCATATCTGATTTATTAATTCATTTGAAAGGATTTCTTAGGTGTCAATTATATGCTAGTTGAGATATTAGAAATGAAGAGTATGTGTTAGGGATCAGGATATTCAAGGTAACAGTTCTCCTAGAGCTAGTGTGTGGATAGAGAGAGAAAAAAGAAACAAATAAGATTATGTCAAATAGTTATGCTACTAAGAAATAAAACCAGGTGATATGGTAATAGAGGGTGTTCAGAAAGGCTACTGTACTCAAGGAAGGCCCAGGAAGTGACATGGGAACTGAACTTGAAGAGCATATGAAGGGCTCTAGGGAGGAATGAGTCTGATGTGCTCACACAGATAATGTTCCTATGACTAGCTCCACTTGAAGTTAAGGAGGTGCCCACGATATAGATCACTAAGGGCTCTGTAGTCCATAGAGAGTTCAGGTTAATTTTACATGTAATGAGAAGGAAGCCATTGAAAGGTACCAAGAAGGGGAATAACATGATCTGATAAGTGATATAAAAATGTCATGCTGACCACACATGCTAGAAGGGGACAAATGAAGGCAGGGAGAAATATCCAGTCAGAACTACAAGAGTCTAAATAAAAGGTGACAATGACTTAGGCCATAATGTGGCAAATGTGGATTCGTATGGATTTTCTTTTGGAGGATGACATTGTTTAGATGTTGTGCTTCTTTAAGTCACTGCTTCAAGTCTCTAGTCTTGGAACTAGATCTGAGTTCTTACAAGGGTCCTCTCTAAGGTCTTATTTGTCTCCTCTGAACATGGAATAAATTGCATCTGCAGTATCACTTTCAAGGGGCCATTATTAAGATTAAATAGCATAAAACCTGTGAAAGCATTTGGTAAACTGTAAAAGTGTTGTGTAATTATCATTACTTTTGTCATTCATTTAGAGAGATTCCAGATGGAAAACATAACCACAACTGGGATTCAGGACTGCCTCCTTCCCTAGGGTTACAGGTATAACACTGACAACCTGAACAAAATCTTCTAGATGGATGTTTCCCTAGCACCCTTTCTGTCAGGTACTAGGGGGATGTTCAGGAAGTTTGGGACCCCAGGATTTTAATGACTTCAAAATTTCTTAATTGATAAATGGGAAATGACTAAAACTTCCAAGAAATTAATTCATTCTCTTTATACTTTAAAAACCACAACTTTAGGAAATGGATGAGAGTTTCAGTCTCAGGACAAAATATGGACACTAACAGAGACATTCTATCTATACCCTTAATATATTTTTTGATTGCCTATAAGCAGTAGATATTGAAGAATATTCCATCACTTCCTGCTGGGGATTGTGGAGAGCAATAACCAAGGATATATTTACTGCCTTCAGAGAGAGAAGAAGGGACAGAAAGAGAGAAAGATCAATGTGAGAGAAAAATATTGATGCACTGTCTCCTGAGTGCACCATGACTAGGAATTGGACCTGCAACCTAGGCCCAGCAGAGCGAGCTACACAGTGTGGATCACTGATAGCTCCAAATAGGTTGACCAGAACCAGCCACAAGCAGCATCTGACAAAGGTCTGCACTAGGGTCTTTGGAGATCTACATAATACATAGAAACCAATGCAAAGAAGCAGCCAGAATGGGAAGACAAAACAAACAAGCAAACAAACAAAAAAAACAGAAAAGCCAGACCCCAAATGAAAGAACAAAATAATTCTCCAAAAGAAGAGCTAGATGAAATGGAGGCAAGCAATTTATCAGGTAGTTTAGAGTAACAATTATAAGGATACTCAACAGCACAAAAAAAGACATAGAAACCATAAAAAAGGACCAGTCAGTAATAAAGAATGTAATATCTGAAATAAATAATACACTAGAAGGAATAAACAGTAGGTTAGATGAAGCAGAAGATTGAATCAGTGATTTGGAAGATAAAGTAGAAAAAAAAATGCTCCCAGGCAGAGCAGCAAAAAGAAAAAATAATTTTAAAAAATGAGGAAAGCATAAGAGACATTTTGGATAACATGAAGCATAACAACATCTGCATCGTGGGAATACTAAAAGGAGAAGAGTGAGCAAGGGATTGAGAATCTATCTGAAGAAATAATGACCAAAAACATTCCTAATCTGGTGACAGAAAAAGACACACAAGTCCAGGAAAGTCAGAGAGTTCCAAAGAACGTGGACCCAAAGAAGCCTACACTGAGACACATCATAATAAAAATGACAAAGCTTAAAGAAAAAGAGAGAATCCTAAAAGTTGCAAGAGAAAATAGGTAGTTACATCCAAGGGACCACCAATTAGACTGCCATCTGACTTCTCAAAAGCAACATTTCAGATTGGAAAGGGGTGGTGTGACATATTCAAGGTAATGAAAACTGAGGGCCTACAACCAAGGCTACTTTACCCAGCAAAGCTATCATTTAAAATCAAAGGAGAAATAAGGAGCTTCCCAGACAAGAAAAAGTTAAAGGAGTTTGTTAACACCAAATTAGTACTGCAACAAATATTAAAAAGCTTGCTTTAAGAAGAAAAAGAAAAGGAGAAAGAAAACAAACAAACAAAGAAACAACAGGAAAAGAGCCTAACAATAAAATGGCACTAAATACGTATCTATCAATAATCACTTCAAATGTAAATGGCTTAAATGTTCCAACAAAAGATAAGTGAATGGATAAGAAATGAGACCCATATATATGCTACCTCCAAGAAATACATTTCAGATATCTCTAAAGGAACTCAAAACACTCATTTGAAAGAACATAAGCACCCCTATGCTTATTGCAGCGTTATTTACAGTTGCCAAGATATGGAAGCAGCACAAGTGTCCATCAGTAGATGAGTGGATAAAACAACTATGGGACATTTACACAATGGAATACTACTCGGCCATAAAAAAGAAGGAAATTGTACCCTTTGCAACAGCATGGATCGACCTGGGGAACATGCAAAGTGAAATAAGCCAATCAGAGAAAAACAAATAGCATGTGATTTCACTCATATGTGGAATCTAATGAACAAACTGAACTAGGAAGAAAACTGGGGACAGACTCATAGATGGAGAGCGGATGACAGCTGTGGGGGAGGGTAGGGTGTGGAGGAATTGAGGCAAAAAGAAAAAGGACTCATGAACATGGAAAACAGTGTGGTGGTTGCTGGGGGGAGGGGGTATAAAGGGATTAAATGGTAATGGAAAAAAATACAATAAAGATTTAATTAAAAAAAGAATATTCATGTCCTTTTACAACCAATATAGAAAAGTTTTTGGAAACTCTTCTCCCTACCTCACCCTCCACCCCCCACCCCCCTTTTTGGAGCAGAAGTCAACTCCAAGTTACTCAGGAAAGGATAATTTTATATGAAGGGCCAGATGTAGAGAAGGGGAAGGAAGACGTCGGATCAATAATGATTTATCAATCCAGAAGCTCTGTACTGTTGCCATTTCTTCTGTAAAAGTCTAATTGACTTCAATGACTTTGAACATTGACACTCATTGCCTTTGAGTTGTCTTATCTTGGTTTCATCATACCACCCACAACCTCCCTGTACCTTCAAACAATGGCTCGGTCATGCCAGTTCTGAGCAGGCCCAGGGATTACGTTCCTAGGGTAGAACTGAGCATTACCTCACTTCCTGAAAATGTGTCCAACAGAAACAGAGCTTGCTCTCTATAAAAGGCAGACAGTAATATTAATGTTTGCCAATTTGGTTGGTGATTTGCTTAATTCAGGGACCAGAGAATGTTTGTAGTAGGGCTGAATATGTACTAGTTTAGCCTTTGGAGGTTTTTTTTTCTCTCTTGTATATACTTTTAACAAGTGAGGAATAGTGTTCTTTTATAATAAACAGATGGTGGTTTGCACAAAATTATCATGATTTGGCCTTCAATAGGGCAAAGTCACGAGTGATGCAATATTTCAATTCTAAGACATTTTATGGAACATTATCATATCAAGTTAGAAGAATGTTCTTTTCAACCCAAAATATTGATCCATTGGAAATAAACCTCAGTGAAATAAAATTGTTCATAAGTTATGATTCCTGTTCCCATAAAAATATTTTCTGTTTAAATTTATAACAAATGTTCTGGGGAGGAGAAATGTCTTTTCTGTCCCATTTAACAATACAATAACTCTGTTTTCAAAATCTCATTTTATTCCAGCAGGAAGATATATGATCTTATTATTCTAAACAACCACTTCTTCTCTTCAGAAATTTATTAGTGGAGTATATGATTATAACATTTTACAGAGAGTGTATGGCATAACCCTTGTCAAGTTTAGACTACATGCTCTGTAGCTGAAACCTGATCTTCAGGAGGATTATGTAGAAATTACTTCAATAAACTTATAAGCACAGTTCAGTGTTAAGACACTGATTGCATTTGACAAAAATATGATCTTTTGTATTACTCTGTAATGAAAGTAGTAAATAATATTAATAAGCAATGTATTCTAAGTGCACCTGTTAAATAAGGAAATAAATAAATGGGGAAATATAAAATGTGATATAAGATTATGAGTGTGAGCTTTGAAAATGGAAAGTGTCACTGACATGCTATGCTGACACTTGAATGCAAGACAGGTGTGACAGGTGATTCTGTTGAGACAGTCTTCAAAGACTCTGCTGATATTATCATACATAAACATTCCTGGCCCCAGATCCTCCTGTCTCTAGTTCTTTGAGATGCCCTTCTCTGTGTCTAAAATTCTTTCCCCTCTCTTTCCTCTACTTTCCTCTGACAAAATCCTAGTAATTGTGCGGGTCTCACCTTAGGCATCTCATCCTCTGAGGGCTGCCCCGAGTACTCCATCACTCTGACTTCTGGTGACTTAGGGTGGTCTCCCCACTTTGAATTTTCATTACACCCTAAGCTTCTCCTTTTGCTCACATGAAATTTATTGCTGCTTATATTCTCCAAATAGGAACAAGGATTTGACTGTCAAGACAACATTCTATATACCCAGCTCCTAGCACAGAACTTGGAATATATTAATGCTCACTATATATTTCATGAATTGAATGAATAGATCTTCATTTTGTATAGGATTAATAATGGCCCCACTGTCAATAGGCCATTTGTTATTAACACTTACTTGTTCAGTTAAAAAATGAATAGTTTAAAGAAGAAAAAAAATGCCCTTCTCAGTTTCCTGATTATATTTCCTTACATTTTGTTTGACAGATATATTTAGTAAAGGCTCTAAGTAAACTGAAAGCAATAACAGAAAAATCTTAAAATTAAGCTTTTTTTCTCCTCTACTGATTGGGAAGTTCAAAGAGTAAACTTGACTTTGGGAATGAGTGGTTCTAGGTGTTGTTATACAATTACAAAACCATGTCTCTTTCTTCCTTTTTATCATTGATTTTTCTGAGTTAATTGTATTCTCAGGCAGGATCTTCATACCCGAGCCAAAGTAGGCCACAAGCAGCTTACATAGTTTGTACAAAGCAACAACATCAACAACCATTAAAGGCCCCGACTGGAGCCATTTGGGTCACACATCTGTCCCAGGGTCCATTGTGAAACCACAGTAGTTGGAAGTTCGGCCTCCTGAGGAGGTGCTCATTCAGTGTGTGTAGGGGGAAGATTCACACAATAAGGAAGAGTTTGCTACCATAAAAATGGAGAAAGAGTGTGTTGCAAGCAGACAAACACCTTAGTTGCCATGGCTTTCTGGCAAATGAATACTGAAAATTCTGGAAAATCATTAACATTGACTAGAATCAAACATCTTTCTTTTATTTTGAGAGAGCACTTTGAACACTTGCTTCCTTTCATGTATCGACTCAATACACAAAATATTTGCACCAAAGTCTAGGGATACAAGAAAGAAGAGGACAAAAATCAGTCCTCTCCCTGATGGAACTTACATTCAAAGCAAAGAGACAAATATGGCCATTAAAAATTATAATAAAGGCTATAAGGGAAAAAAATACTAGAAGTATCTTTGGGGTGACTCACTTTCTTTGTCTTTACTTAGTGTCTTCTAATTTAATGAGGCCTACCCTGATCTTTTTATTTAAAATTATACTCCCTATGAATTAGTGTTTTGGGTTTCTTTGGCTATACATCCAGAAGTGGAATTGCTGGGTCAGTTTCATTTTAATTTTTTTGAGGAACCTCCATACTGTTTTCCACAGTGGCTGCAATAATCTGCATTCCTACTAACAATGCATGAGGGTTCCCTTTCCTCTGCATCCTCATCATCACTTGTTTGTTGATTTATTGATGACAGCCATTCTGACAGGTGTGAGGTAATATTTCATTGGTTTTAATTTGCATTTCTCTGATATCTAGTGATGTCGAGCATCTTTTCATATGTCTATGGGCCATTTGTATGCCCTCTTTGGTGAAGTGTCTATTTGGGTCCTCTGCCCACTTCTTAATTGGATTGTTTGTATTTTTGGTGTTGGATTGTATGTTCATTGCAGCATTACTTATAAGATAAGATATAGAAGCAACCCAAGTGCTCATCAATAAACAAGTAAATAAAAAATTTGTGGTACATACAGATGGGTCAGAAATGGGTTTACAGTTGTTCATATGGAAAATAATACAATAATTAATAAATAACAATACAAGAATAAACTTTATGTTTCTCATACTCACAACTATAAACCTACTTTTACCCTACCTTGTGGATACAATGGAATATTTCTTGACTATAGTAAAGAATGAAATCTTACCATTTGCTGTGACAGCATGGATGGACCTAGAAGGTATTATGCTAAGTGAAATAAGTCAGTCAGAGAAAGACAAGTACCATATAATTTCACTTACATGTGGAATCTAAAGAACAAAAATAATGAACAATCAAAATTGAAACAAACTCATAGATACAATACAGAGAACAGACTGATGGTTGTCAGAGGAGAGAAGGGTTGGGGAACTGGGTGAAACAAGTGAAAGGATTAAGAATTCACAATCAGTAGTTACAAAATAATCACCAGCACAGAGAATAGTCACCAGCATGGAGAATAGTCAAAATATAGTATTGTAATAATTATGTATGGTGCCAGGTGGGTACTGAAAGTATCAGGGAAAACATTTGTAAAGTATATGATCGTCTAACCACTATACTGTACACCTGAAACCAATACAAAATAATACTGAATATAAACTGTAGTTGAAAAAGAATAAAATAAAATTACACTCCTTCCATTCTTTCCTGCTCACTTCCTATTTTTCTTCTTTTTTTCATAGCCCCTCTGACATTCTAAAATAATCTTCTGACTTTCTAACTTACTCTATATTCACTTATGATTTACAAATTAAGTTTTCATATTTTGTTACCATTAGTCATCCATGTCCACTAGAATCCCCCCTACAGGCAGGTTTTTTTTTTCCTGTTTTGTTCACAAATGTGTCTTCCAATTCTTCATACATAATAGATGCCTGAGACAAAGAATAATAGAGCTGATAAAGATGTACTTTAGGTAAGGGAGAGCGATGGCATTGAGGATATGGCTTTGGTTAAGATGTGAATAGTGAGAAATAAAACCTTGGGAAGATATGGGGGAATAAATGCTTCAGTCAAAACAAAACAAAACAAAACAAAACAAACAAAAAAGAAAAGCAGCAGATAAAAAGGAAAGGACTTAAAGAGTTCTAAGAAAATAAATACAGACCAGTGAGCCACAGGGTAGTGAGCCCAGGCACAGTGGCATTGATGAATTTAAAGAGTCGCATAGGGGTCAAATTGTCTGAGGTCTTGTAGCCCATGGTAAGGAGTTTGAGTTTTTATTCTAGTGTGATGTAAAGTTATTGAATGGTTCTAAAGCAAGGGGGCAGATGACTTGAATTACTTTTTATCTAGTATTTTTTGAATCTTTCCAGAGTTACTTTGCTTATGTAGGCCATCTTCACCTCTTACCTGAATTACATTTAGTGGTTTATTTTCCCTCATCCACACATGTCCCTCCCAGTCTTTCCCTACACAACAGCACTAATTGTCAAATCTGAAATTATTCTTCTGCTGAAACCTGGATGGCTTCCCCTTATCTCTAAGAAAAAGACCCACATCTTCTTGAGTTATAAAGTCCCTGATTACCTGCCTTTCATGTTCTTATTGCCCAACTCCCTTTCTCTTGTTCATTCTTCCACAACTGTATTGGCCTTGGTATAATTTCTAGAACACACCAAGTTGCTTCCTTCTTAGAACCTCCCCACAGACTCCTTTCCTTCCCCTTCTACACCTGATTATTGCTTCTTCACCCTTTTTAGACATTTGCCTAAGTGTCACTTCCTTGGGGAGACATATCTTGCTCATTCCCCAAACCATTGCTCTGGTTACATTCTCTCATTGCATCTTGTACTTTTCTTCATTAAAAAATTTAAGTATCTCTTTCTCTCATGACTATAACCCCGATGTGGGCCGGGACTATATTTATCTTATTTGCTGGCTGGCATGGAACCTGATTTTTGGAGTTTACTATATAATTAGTTCCAGTAAAGATGGAGGCATAGAAAGACATGTTTCGCCTCCTTAGGCAACTGTAGAAAGAATTGCAACCAGATCTCAAAAACAAATAACAACCAGAACTATCAGAAAACTGAGCTGTATGGAAGTCTGACAACCAAGGATTTAAGGAGACCACATTCATCCAGATGGGTAGGAAGGGCGAAGTCATGGAGATGAAGTAAAGAGGTGATATGGCACCAAGAAGCAGTGGCAGTAGTGGTGGCAGTGCTGGAATGGATGGTCCCACATTCACATGTGGTGGATAAAAATCAGGAGGGATACCCTGGGAATGAGCAATCCCAGCCCCAGGCCAGATTTCACAGCCCAGGGTTCCAGCACCAGGGAGATAAGCCCCCATTACCTCTGGCTGTAAAAAACAGTGGGGGTTGGGACAGTAGAATAAACTGCCAGATTTTTGCCACTTAACGGGCATGCATGGTCTTAGAACATATGAAAACCCCAGGGCAGCACCTGGAAGGGTGCCAATCACATATGGAAAGTGAGTGAAGTGACTGGAAATGGGGCAAGTGTAGGGCAAATTGCCAGAAACCAGACAGTGGCATTGTCACCTCTCTGAACCCCCACCACAAAGATAGCCATAAAGCAGTAAAGTGGGTGGCCTTGCCCAAGCAATTACCTAAGGCTCCACCCCACAAAATTTACAGGTGTCTTTTCTACATAAGCCATACTACTAAGAGGCTCTACCTAACACACAGGAACAAACACAGGGAATCTGACAAATTGAAGAGGCAAAGAAATATGGCCCAAATTAAAGAACAGATCAAAACCCCAGAAAAAGAACAAAACAAAATGGAGATAGCCAACCTATCAAATGCAGAGTTCAAAGCACTGGTGATAAGAATGCCCAGAGAGAATTCAAAGAGTAGAGCAAAAAAAAAAAAAAAAAAAAAAAAAGGAATATATGAAGATTACACAAAGCAAAATACAGGAAAATAAACAGGGAATCAATAGTGAAGGGAAGCATGTCAGAATTCAAATCAATGAGTTAGAACAAAAGGAAGAAATAAATATTCACCCAGAAGAGAAAGATGACATAAGAATTGAAAAAAAAACAAAGAGGATTAGGACCCTCTGGTGCAACTTTAAACATACCAACATCCACATCATAGGGGTACCAGAAGAAGAAGAGGAAGAGCAAGAAATTGAAAACTTATGTGGAAAAATAATGAAAGAAAACTTCCCTGATTTGGCAAAGGAAATAAACATACAAGTCCAGGAAGCACAGAGAGCCCCAAACAAGCTAGACCCAAAGAGGACCACACCAAGACACATCATAATTATAATGCCAAAGGTTAAAGATAAAGAGAGATCTTAAAAGCAGTAAGAGAAAAGAAAAGAGTTACCTACAAAGGAGTTCCCATAAGACTGTCTGATTTCTCAAAAGGAACTTTGCAGGCAAAAAGAGACAGGCAAGAAGTATTCAAAGTGAGCAGAAGCAAGGGCCTACAACCAAGATTACTCTATCCAGCAAAGCTATCATTTAGAATGGAAGAGCAGATAAAGTGCTTCCCAAATAAGGGAAAGCTAAATGAGTTCATGATGACCAAGCTATTATTAGATGAACTGTTAAATGGGCTTATTTAAGAAAAAGAAGAAGATCAAAACCATGAAGAGTAAAATGACAACAAATAAACAACTATAAATAACTGAATCTAAAAAATGAAAACAACAAAAACAAACTAAGCAAACAACAAGAACAGAAACAGAATCATAGACATGGAGATCATTTGGAGGGTTATCAACTGGGAGGGCAAAGGGAGAGAATAGGGGAAATATTGCAGGGATTAAGAAGCATAATAGGTAGAAAAAAAATAGACAGGATGTTAAGAACAGTATAGGAAAGGGAGAAGCCAAAGAACTTACATGCATGACCCATGGACATAAACTAAGTGGAGGGATTGCTGGGAAGAAGGGGATTACTGGGTTGAGGAGGGCAAAGGGGGATAATTTTGGATAACTGTAACAACATAATCAATAAAATATACTTAAAATATATATTTACTGATCAATGAATTAAATAGAATAGCCTAAGGAAAACATACTTATTCTTGCCTTTTAGTTAATTCATTATTTATTTATAGGCCTTTTGTGATCACACCCATTTGATTTCATTCTTTCTGCCCTTTTCCTTTAATGTCTTTACTTTTATCTACAGCCAAGATGGATCTACCCAGCAATGTTATCATTTAGAATTGAAGAGCAGATAGGGAGCTTCCCAGACAAGAAAAAACTAAAGGAGTTCATCATCACCAAACCATTATTATAAGAAATGTTAAAGGGATTTATTTAAGAAAAAGAAGAAGATCAAAACTATGAACAATTAAATGGCAAAAAATACATATCTATCAACAACTGAATCTAAAAAACAAACTAAGCAAACAAGAACAGAGACAGAATCATAGCTACAGAGAGCATTTTAATGGTTGCCAGATGCGAGAAGGTTGTGGGGGAATGGGTGAAGAGGTGAGGGGATTAAGAAGTACAAATAGGTAGTTATACAATAGCCATGGGGATATGAAGTAGAGTATAGGAGATGGAGCAGCCAAAAAGCTTATAAGCATGATCCATGGACATAAACAGTGGTGGGAGGACTGCCTGAAGGGGTAGGAGGTGCTGAGTGGCAAAGGGGGAAAAATCAGGACAATAATAATAGCATAAGCTATAAAATATAATTAAAAAGCATCCTTTTTTTCAGTTTTAATGTACAGTTGACCCTTGAACAGGGGGTGTGACAACCTGGTGCAGTTAAAAATTCATTTAGAACCTTTGACTCCACAGTCAGCCCTTCCTATCTGCAGATTCAACCTACCGCAGATTGCAGACAGTATTTGCATTGGTGGTTGGGAATCCCCTGTTGGGAATCTGTGGTTGAAAAAGCAAAAATTCTATTTTCTATTCGTGGTTGGCTGAATCCTCGAATGCAGGATGCAGAAACCCCAAAGGAAGTGATGATTGTATTTATTGAAAAGAAATCCTTGTATAAGTGGACCCACAAAGTTCAAACCCAGGTTATTCAAGGGTCGATTGTATTTTTGTTCTTCAGCCTAGTCTAGCAGCCTCTCGTCACCCATTTTCTTTAACAACAGTGTGTCCTATGTTAGGAGTTCTCAGGCCACCTCTGTCCACAAGAAGGAACAGTGTGATTGTCTCTGCTTCCTCCCTGCCTTGGGAGCAGGGTCCTTCACCTACACATGACAGCTTGGCTCCCTTTCCAGAAATAACTGATAGCTTTACAATAGCCAGGAAAGTGACTTGTTCTGGTAGTCTGGGTTTTAAATAAATAACTCTCCACCCCTGCAATCAAGAGGAAAACTTGACAATGGGAAGACACTGTGTGACCATAATGCCACTCACTGGGATGGCTCAGGCCAAAGATGTGTGGGAAAGGGTGTGAGACACCCTCTTCAATGGAAAAACCAGGCCCAAAGAAAGGTGAGTGCAGTGTAGCATGATTAAGGTCAGTGTTACTATTTTTCAAGGAGAAAAGTCAAAGTCATTTTAGCAGGAGGAACGAGAATTCTTAAGGAAAGTAACTTGGAAGTGGCTTTACTTTAGCAGCCCAGGTAAACAGGTGTTGAAACACCCACCAACTTCTTTTCCCTGTAGGGGCCTTTAAGTTGTCTTCATAAAGACTCCCTTGGAAGTCAATGGCACCCAACTGCAGTGAAAGAAGTGGCTAAACAAAACCATTTTAGGACCATGGAGAGAAGTGACATGTCCTTCAGCAGGGGCTGGGAGGGCCGATAGAGAGGACTGTAGGGGGACACCGGCAGGTTGGAAGAGGAGCTTGCCTCGTGTGGCTTAGTCCAGTTAGTTACACGAGGCTCAGCCATCAGCTGAGAGACTTGGCTTCACGAATCCCCGCCTTCCCCCCACGCCAGCCCAGGATGGAGCTCGTAATACGATTTCAAGTAATTCTGCCTTTATCCACAGAGCACAGTTAAGCATGAAATCTGTGTGGCAAAAAAAGAGCTGGCTGTGGTTTTCAGTGAAGAGCTTTCCAACAAAGCTATAAACGAGATGAATCATGATTCTCCTCAGCTATTCTCTTCTCCTGTTTAATTTTAATCCTTTTGTTTGTTTCTGAGCTAATCTCATCATTTTAGCTATTTGTCTAAATTAACCCAAACACTTTAGAATTTCAAGTTAGTTTCTGTTAATGTTTAATATTGCATGTCAGGTTTTCCCATTGGACACAGGTGCACCACAAACAAGGGCAATGAGAGATATGGCAGTGTGAGTCCCTTAAAAGTCTCTTCTTCTCAGGAAGAAAGGCACTGGGGTGGACGTCCCTGGAGATCAGTGGGTCACTCTCATGTCTTAGGGGCTTCTCCACTGTAACACTTGAGGTTTTGAACAGAAACTTTGTCTGTGAGAAGGTTGTTCTAGAAACAAACCCTTAAAACAGTGGTTTTCAACTTCTTTCATCTTATGGCACATGTAAACTAAGTACTAAAATTCTGTGGCACACCAAAAAACACATTAGATTTTTTGAAGATCTGACAAAAAAAAAAAAAAAAAGGTGTGATTTTGATTCATTTACACCAGACTGCTATTGTGTTGGCTGTTGACATTTTTTAAATTTGACAATCTAAGGAAAGAGGTCAGGCATTGCATGTTTTCAAAATTCTTGCAGCACATCAGTTGAAAATCGCTGCCTTAAGTTGATTGAATGTTTCAACTGAATCTGAGAATTAAAGAAAGGACAGCTAACAAGTTCAATGTTTAGGAGAAAAAAGAGCATAAAACTGTTACTAGTAAAAGGTTCTAATCCAATTATTTAAAATGTTTTTTACTTATTTACTTACTCATAGCCATGTGGAGAGTGGATGATTATTTTAAAATATCTTTAATATAAGTGACTTTTATTTAACCTCAAATATTATATACTTTATTTCTATATTTGAGCACATGTTTAAAACTTGGTTTTTGGTAAAATGGTGTATTTTTCTCTCATGTTATTTCACATGGTGAAGTTGGACAAAACAATGAAATTTTTTATTTTGTTATAACAAAGGTCTAAGAAAGATGACTAACTCTTCTTATGTGGAGAACAGGAAGTGGTCTAGGATTAAGATCCAAAAAAATCAAATTTGTTTCGTGTTATTAGTAGTGACCTGCCTTGATGTGGCTTCTTTAGATGCAACTAGAACTAAATATTGTGACATCCAAAAATGGTGGGTGAGTTTGAAAAACATTAGTCAGAACCTTTTACCTGAAATTTCAGCCTCTGAAGTTACGATTCCCAGGGTGAGTGCATGGTCTTACGGAATTTCTGCAGTTATTATTTCCTCAAGAAAGCAGTTGTTTGAGAAGACCAAGATAATTGAAATGTTTTTAGGATTCTTTCTAAGTCATTCAAATTTCAGTGCTTAATCTCTGTGGTCACCTCAGCTCATATAGATAGCAGTTTTTGTCTTTCTATTCATGGACTGAATAAGAGAACAAATAATTTGTGTTGTATTGATGCTTGCATCAAGATTATCTGATGTTGGAAACATAGAGGGGAACCCTTTGTAAAGCACATGGCTTTCTAACCCTTGCGATTTTCTAATCCCAGCCTAAAATTAACATATAAAAATACTAAATGTAAACTGTAATTGAAAGATAAAATCTAAAAAATTATTTGATGTTTGTTGAAGATATAAGTCCACACTGACCAATATAATCCAAGTTTTGGAATTGCATATTTAACAAGCTCCCTAGTGATTCTTTGACATCCTAAAAGTTGGGAATCATAGGTTTCTGGAATAGGAACCAACGAATGGTTTAGTTGATATTGATACTATTACCTGAATTTCTTTTAATGACCGCTAAAGCTGATTACTTAAGACACTGCTATTGCTTATTTCTGCTTAAATAATTCTTTACAAAGAATATGACAACTCAGGGTATAAGAGAAATATAATTTATTTTAGTCTCTATTTTTAAGTTAGAATATTCTAAAACCCAGCAGTGCATCAGAATCACCAGGAGGTTCCATTAAAATGCAGATTGTAGGGCCCTATCTCCAGAGTATCTGGTTCCATAGGTCTAGGATGGGCCTTGAAAGTTTACATTCGTTATAAGCTCCCACATGTATTCATCCATGAGGGCTGCTGTTGCAAACAACAGCACTTTATTTTTTTCACAGTTCGGGAGGATGGAAGTCCAAGATCAAGTTGCTGACAGAGTTGCTTTCTTTGAGGCTTCTCTCCTTGGCTTGTAGATGGCTGCACATGGTGTTCCTCTGGGTGTGCACAGTCCTGGTGACTTTTTGTGTATTCAAATGTCCTGTTCTTTACAGGACACCAGGCAGATTGGACTAGGACCTATCCTAATAGCCTCATTTTAATTTAAGTATCTTTAAAGCTCTTATCTCCACATATTGTCACACTCTGAGATGCTAGGAAGTAGAGCTTCAACATATGCACTTCAGGGCGACACAATTCAGCCCATAATACTGCAGGATGCTAAGGTTGTAGGCCCAGGGACCACACTTTGAGAATCCCTGTCTGTACTTGAGTTGGGAGATAGGGAAATTACTTCTGAGAAGACCTTTCCCAATTGTGTTAGATAATCCTCGGCTTTCTTTCTTTCTTCCAGCCTTCCCTTGATGATCTTTTCTACTTCTCTGTTTTATTTCCCTTGGCAGATGATTTTCCAGGCCGCAGTTTATCTTCCTCTTTCCTGTATGACTTCAAGTTTGTGTCAGATACTAACTTGGATGTCTTGCCAGCAATGCACACTTATATATTCAGACCAGAGCTTATGTAGGTTGTTACAGTCCTGCTCTTCCTCCTGCTTTCCCTGTTTCTGTTTCTGGCATGACTACTCACTATACATTTAAATGGGACGATGGAGCATATGTGACATTTTTCTTTCCCTTGCTCCCCATTCCTCATAATCAAACTGAACAGCATCTACCTGTGTGTTTCAAGGTTCCCATCTCCTCTTTCGTTTCCCTTGCATTAAGTTTTACTTAGGTCTCATTAATTCTCCTTTGCACATCGCAGTAGACTTCAATCCAGAATCCTTTCTTTCGGTCTCTCCCTCCTTTAATCAATACTATCTACTGTTTTAGAATAATCTTCCTGAAGCATAATTCTAATCAAAAACATGAAGTGTTTTCCTACCACCTGTTTGAAAGGCAACATGCCCAGCTAAATAAAATTCTGGGTTCTGTTACAAAAAGAAAGGGGTAAGTAATAAAAAGAAACTCTCAGTCTCTGCTAGTCTGCTTCACTGACTCCACAAATATGCATGCACAACTTTCCTTTCATACATAAGATCCTTCTCTGGTGGAGACACCCCACAGTGCAACGCAATTATAGCCTCCAGCTCAAGGTTAAAGATCTCTGCCTATGCGCAGATCATCATGGTCTAGCCAAAAGTCAATAGTGAAGAATAGTGAATACTACAGCCCTGACGCTAGCGTGATTTCCATGGTTATTGTCCTCAAGGTCTTGTTGCTTTCCTCTCTGGGACACTTTCCCTGGTCCCCTCTCCTCTATGGTCCTTCCCAAGTGGGCATTAGAGAGTAGACTCTTCCCAGGGGCTACATTCACACCCCACCTCTTTTCAAGGGATGCATTTGAAGACTTGGGGATTGTTTTAGGGATTGGACTGTCATGATGCTGCTGGCTAGGCTTGGAGTTTCACTAGCAGTACAATTCCCTAAAAACCTAAGAGGCTTCCAATCAACTTCCTGCTCTTCTGTTCCATATGTGAGTAACCAATCAGAGATCTTGTCTTGATACAGTTTTGAAGCCTAAAGACTATGGTTTATTACATACAGACCTCTGTGCTTTGCCAGCTCCCTCTCCCCACAATTAACATGAGACTATTTGAAACAATAGCCATGGTGATCTTTGCTAATAAAGCGCTTCCACAGTTTGACAGAAAACTTTGAAAGGAAGCACTTGATAAAGGCATGGGGCCATTGGTTTTACCTCCTATGAAAGCTGCTCCTGCTCCTGCTTCTGGCCGTGGCTTCACTTTGAAGTGGGAAAGAACTCAACTTTTTTTGGCCTGAAAAAGCTCCAAATTAGACTCTCTGTTAACTTAGTTTTTGGCTTATAGGCTCTTAGCAGCAGAGCTGTATTCTCTCCGACTGGGCTGGCTGCTCTAGCCTAGGTCTATCTCCTTTGTGTAGTACGTTGTTGATGGTGTGAAAAATCAGCCAACACAAACAAACATTCTAAAAATTTCCTACCATTTTTATTAGCACCACAGCCATTTGTACCTTCCAAGGTTCCATTAGCCACTGTTTTACCAGGATTGCCAATTCACCAGTCTGCAATAGTTTTGTACTTGCTAATGCCACCGAACCATCTCCTTTAAACTAATCTTACATTGTAGCTAATGCAGTAGCTCTCTTTTGGTATCAAAACCTATATTATTAGAATTAAGTTTAGATGCACATGTCAGCGGCTTAATGATATGTAAATTTGTTTCTCTCCCTTGTAAAATGGTTTTGAAGGAGGCTGTATAGAGCCGGTATAAAGGCTCTGCAATGTCATTTGTGTTCATGATCTTCCAGCTTTCCTCTCCCCCTGTCTAGAGTGAGAGCATTGACCTTGTGCTTCAGAATGGCTGCTGGAATTCCAGTCATCACATCCTTTTTCTACAAACAAAGATATAGGAAGGGACAGAAGAAGAGTAAACCCTTCCTCTACCATTGAGATTTTTCTGGCCATTCTATAGTACATTATATCTGAAAGGTCAGGGTTTAATCACCTAGCCTCAAGAGAGACCAGGAAATAATAATATTTTTTACCTGGGTAGATATATCCAGTTGTTTATCAAGGTTCTGTTACTAAGGCACAGAAGAAGGTAGATATTGAGGTAGAAAATTAACAGTCTCTGTCACAGATAAATCTGTAAGTAATCATAAGATAAGGAAAGGTAAGAAAAAGAAGATCAAAATTATGAACAATAAAATGGCAAAAAATACATCTCTATCAGCAGTTGAATCTACAAAACAAACTAATCAAACAAGAAGAACAGAGACAGAGTCATGGATACAGAGAATATTTTGATGGTTGCCAGATGGGAGAGGAGTGGGGGAGAATGGGTGAAGAGGTGAGGGGATTAAGAAGTACAAATACGTAGTTACAGAATAGCCATGGGGATGTAAAGCACAGCATAGGAAATGGAGTAGCCAAAGTACTTATGTGCATGACCCATGGACATGAACAATGGTGGGGGGATTGCCTGAGGGAGTGGGGGTGGTGGGTGGAGGGGGGCAAAGGGGGAAAAATCAGGACAACTGTAATAGCATAATCCATGCAATATAATTTTAAAAATAAATAAAAAAAGGTAAAGAGAGTTATATGTCCCAAGAAGGTAGCACTTCAGTTCATCCTTTGAGTAGGAGAGAAGTAAGACATTCAAGCTGGAGAGTCTGAGAGATGAGGGCAGAAATTCTGGCCCTAGTTGCCTCCTTTGCCTAACCCTAGTCACAGCCCTAGATGTAAACAAGAGATTTATTGAGGAGAATGATAGGGGTAAGAGTAGAAAGTTGGCCCTTACAAATTTCAAGTAAAGAACCAGAAGGCTGCTCCCACACATGTCAAGAAGCAAGTCGAGCATGATAGGCTCCTTCCACATGACGGTCTGACGGTCCTTCAAGGACAAGAAGAATTTTGCCATTAACTAGTAAAGTAATTTCTTGTGGCCCCTACACCAAAGACAAAATACATTCATCTTGCCACGGATACTATGAGCTCCTGAGTGGTATTTTGGTCACCTCAGATCCTGACATGAAAAAACATTCAGGACATTTGCTATGATATTAATATAGCTGACACCTGCTGTAAAGCCACACAAAACTAGGATGGGTGTGTGCAGCATTCCCTTTGTGTGGGCTTGCAGTGTGCATGCTCACATGGCGGGAGTGAGGGCTTCATGTTTTCCCCATGTAACACTGGAGAGAGGGTGCCGGGGCAGTGTCCGTTATTAGTCTGAGGTAGTCCGGATCACATGCATTGGATATGAAGACAAGGGGTTACAAAACCTTTTAAATTTATTTTTTGCTTTTTAAGTATATTTTATTGATTATGCTATTACAGTTGTCCCAACTGTTTTCTCCTTTTACCTCCTCTGGCCAGTACCTCCCTTCCCACCAGCAATCCCCCCCTTAGTTCATGTTCATGGGTCGTGCATATAAGTTCTTTGGCTTCTCCATTTACTCTACTATTCTTAACATCCCCCTGTCTATTTTGTACCTATCAGTTATGCTACTTAATCCCTGCACCTTTTTCCCCATTCTCCTTCTTCCCCCTCCCCATTGACACCCTGCATTTGATCTCTATATCTATGGTTCTGTTTCTGTTTTAGTTGTTTGCTTAGTCTGATTTTTTTTTTTTAGTGTCATTTGTTGATGCTTGTGAGTTTATTGTCATTTTATTGTTCATAGTTTTGATCTTCTTCTTTTTCTTAAATGTGTCCCTTTAACATTTCATATGATAAGGGCTTGGTGATGATAAACTCCTTTAGCTTTACCTTGTCTGGGAAGCACTTCATCTGCCCTTCCATTCTAAATGATAGCTTTGATGATTAGAGTAATCTTGCTTGTAGGTCCTTGCTTTTCATCACTTTGAATACTTCTTGCCAGTCCCTTCTTGCCTGCAAAGTTTCTTTTGAGAAATCTGCTGATGGTCTTATGGAAACTCCTTTGTAGATAACTCTTCTCTTTTCTCTTACTGCTTTTAAGATCTCTCTTTATCTTTAACCTTTGGCATTTTAATTATGATGTGTCTTGGTGTGGTCCTCTTTGGGTCTAGCTTGTTTGGGACTCTCTGTGCTTCCTGGATTTGTATGTCTATTTCCTTTACCAAATTAAGAAAGTTTTTTTTCATTACTTTTTTACATAAGTTTTCAATTTCTTATTCTTCCCCTTCTTCTTCTGGAACCTCTATGATTCAGATGTTTGTACATTTAAAGTTGCCCCAGAGGTTCCTAGGCCTCACCTTGTTTTTTCTAATTTTTGTTTCTTCATTCTGTCCTGTTGACTGTTTATTTCTTCCTTATGTTCCAAATCATTGATATGAACCCTGGATTCCTTCCCTTCACCATTGGTTTCATGTGGATTTTTCTTCATTTCACTTAGTATAGCCTTCACTTTTTCCCTTATGTGTTTGCCATACTTAATCATGTCTATCAAGTCTGTGAGCACTGTTATCGCCAGTGGTTTGAATTCTGCATCTGTTAGGTTGGCTATCTTCTTGTTGCTTAATTCTCCTTGTGGAAACTTAATCTGCTTCTTTTACTTCTCTGTCTCCTCAATTTGACAGGCTCTTTTGTTTTCCTCTGTGTATTAGGTAGAGCTGTCGCACCTATTATGTTGTAAGGGGCAGAGCCTTAGGTATTCGTCAGTATTGGGCGACCAATTTCACCACCCCAGCTCCCTCTCTCTTCCCCTCCTACCCATCTGGATGAGTATTGCTTCTTTATATCTTTGTTTGTTGGACTTACATGCAGTTTGATTTTCTGGTAGTTCTGGTTGTTTTTTGTTTTGAGGTAGGTGTAACCCTTCTTATGGTTGTGGAAGGAGGTAAAGCATGTCTACCTATGCCTCCATCTTGGCTCGAAATCCTCACAAAAGACTAATTTAAAAAAAAGTGAGTTTGGAAAGGCAAGTTGGTTATACTGCTTGGTTAAAATATAATGAAAGCAGTAAATGCCATGTTAACTCTTTAATAACTTCTGTAATTAAGGAATTGAAGTTCTAGGCCTATTATTTCTATAACCACATTTAGATTCTGATTCTCCTTCCAATAATTAAAGATAGTGAAGATATTGGAAGATAGAGATATTGGAAATGTCATGCATTAGTTGGTCTACCTGCAGCTCTGTGGTAGAGGGGTGGGGAGTTGGTTATAGAAAACAAAGAAAAAAAATGTATGCCACTTATTGTACTTTATAGATGCCAACTTCTTGTCATACGCTACCTCATAAACCTCATTGTTCTTACCTCTAATTACATATAGAAGAAGTGGAGGTTTATAGAGGTATCAAGTTTCTTGTTCAGTGGCCATCTTGCTTACATTGGAGAACATTCTCAGATGTTCACCAACTTTCTATTGAGAAGAACATATTTGGGTAACTCGATTACAGGAAAATGTTTTGTTGTTGTTGTATGTTTGATCTAAAAGTTAAGTCCTTGCAATGTCTTCTTACTGGTCCTAATTCTATCCCTGCCACTAAAGGGTTTAAAATGTGCAAAAATAGTTTTCATGTTTGCATATTTGTTTCTTGTCTCCTGATTAACATTTCAAATTCCTCATGTGGTCTGATTTCAAACTTCTTCCTCATTGGACTTGTTATTCTTTGAATATATTTCAGTTGGTCTATAAACTTTAAAGAGCTGAACACAGTAATCCACCTGTGAGTTTCTAAATGCATGTTCAAAAATAAACTTCCATTTTTCATATTCTAGATATTATACTTCTATTAATGAAATGTAGAATTTCATTACATTTTTCAGAGTGTCAGGGAAGGGGCAACAGTATTTTATAGTTGATTTCTCTTAAATGTACTACTAAGAAAATCCATAAATATTCTTTTTGCATTTGCTTTTGCTGTTACCTCCATACTCTGTTTCTGTAGTTGTTTTGTGTGTGTGTGTGTGTGCACACGTGCAAACACAGATCTTTATATTTGTTGCAGTTAAATAACACTTTATTAAATTTAATCCATTGCTCCAGCTGCTTAAGATCTTTTTGAAGATAGATCTTGCCAACCACTGTACTCACGATTACTTCTAGCTTCATTTCACCAGCTAATTTAGAAACCTTCCCTCTATATCTTTTAAGCAAGAGTAACTAGTAAACAGAGCAGAAGTTTGACCAGTTATTGGCACTCCCCTTCTGGTCGACATTGATCCATCACAAGCAGACCACTCCTCAGCACCTGCCAGTTGGGCAACCTATTCTTCTTGTGCTCCTTTAGGTATTCAGATCCTTGTTTATGTTTTCCCTTTAGCAGTGCCCTAAAAATTTTCACCCCTTAATGTTTGGAGGTCTACATATTTTTCAAAGTCTAATTCGAAGCCCACTCCCTACACGGAGTCTGCTCTGCTCTGATTCATTGTGATTCTCCAATTTCAAAGTTTCCTTTGCACAGTTTAACTCTTAATTCCCAACCTCCAGTGATTTTTCTGTGACTGAAAAATGCCATATTTATCTCCCATCTCATGAAGGCAAGAATGACATTATTTATGAGCCTTAGCATCAAGCTATGGCAGTGCCAGGCTCAGAGCACTGTTCAATTGCTACTTGCTTTTGAGTGGGTAGGCCAGCAGTTCTCAATGGCAGATGGTTTTGTCCACCTCCTCCTCCCACCCCTGAGAACATTTGACAATGTTTGGAGACATTTTTGGTTGTCCCAACTGGGAAAGGTGCTACTGGCTTCTAGTGGGTAGAAGCCAGGGGATTCTTCTAAACATTGTAAAAGGCCCTGGACAGCCCCCTCCACACCAAAGGATTATCCACAATGACAATGGAGCTTATGTTGAATAAGCCTGTATTAGACAATTCAGGTGTGTTTTGATTTTTAAAGGTTTCTCCATCTACTTGATAATAGGTACACTTTGGTGGCAGGTAACATGTCTGCTGACCCTTCCTAGAATGAATGCTGCCTCCATACAGTCACCTTTGAAGCTCAGGCCAGGCTGATTAGCCCTGGTTACATTACTAAAAACAAATGATAGGGAGGCGAGTTAGCAGGCAGGCAGCACTACAGGCGCAATAAAACCGATTCCACAAGCTACACCTAAAAATTAGTTTTATTAGTTTCTGGCTAGGTCCTGTTTAAATATCTAGCTTTTTGCCTCCGTTTATTTGCATGTTATAGTGAGATAATAATAGCTTTCCCCCAGCCATTTTATAAGGAAATTTTGAGTAAAAAGGAGATAATGTATGTAAAGAGTTTTGAACTCTTTGAGTGGGAAAATTACTATTAAGTCATTATAATGATAATTAGTAGTGGTAATCTCAGGGTTGGAGGAACAAAATGTTTTATAGACAGTGTGTTATACTCCAAAGAAAAGAACTAATTAAGGTAAACATGTTTTTCTGGTTCTAACTCATATTTCTGTGACCAGGGTTGAACCCCTAAACTATAAAGATGCCTTCTGACTATGACCTTGGAAGACCCTACTGGGTACTCTGCCCCTCCTCCCACAGACACATGAAGTATATAGCCAGGCCAAAAATAGGGGATGAGGGACAATAAAAAATGTTTGCCAGTCTTGGTATACCTGAGCACTTTTCTTATTATTTAAAATTGAAACCTTGCTGAATGTTGACAGTGATCCCTTGATAAAGTCAGCTCATTTCCATGTTTTCTCACATAGCTCAGAAGGATTTTCAACACACATAGGAGTTAAAAGACTTCTGAGTGATTGAGTGATGACAGGGTGGCTGGTCCCAAACTTGTGTCCCTTTGGCATGCAGTCTCTCGTCTCCACGACGCCTGCTGCCTCACCTACTATTTGTCTGTGACTCTGTGGCTGTTGTGTGGTTGGCATCCACCCCACGCTGGCGTGCCAAAGGAGTGAATGAACAATGGGGTACCCTGGCACTGACGGGTGTTTTAATAACTGTGGAAAATGAGGAATTTACAGATGCATGATTCAAGCTCCCACTTCAAAGGTCCTCAACCGAAATCCCCCTGAAATTAGAAGCAATACTACTGAACACAATGCAACCTTTTGCATGACTGCCCAACGTTACTATAAATCTGTGTGTGCAGTGTTTGGGAAAGTTACATTACTGGGAAACAGATGCCCTGCTTTCATCTGGAATTTATGTGCCATGTTCAGTAGGTAGGTCCTGCATGGGAAATATGAGGTATATAGTGGGAAACAATTTGCTTTTCACTGGCGGCCAAGACTCAAGACAGGCCAGGGCTCTTTGACCAGGGGCTTAACCAGCAGCCCTGCCTGGCTAGGTCTTCCCATGTCTGAACTACCTTCTCTCTGAATTGAGAACATTCTCTCTCTCCTGGTGTGAAACTCCACCAGGAAGGAGGAGGGGTTATCCCCGCATCCCTCTTCTTTCTTAGTAATCCCCACTTTCTCACTGTTTTTTAGTAAGTACCTCAAACACTTACGATGTTTTAAGTGGACACCACCTCTCTTTCAATGGCTTCCTGTTCCGGTCTATCTTCCTCAGTCAGGCTGAGGCTCCAGGCTCACTCTTTCCTTTCAGGTATAATCACTATCACTCATCTAATGCTTAGCGTGTTCCACACCGTGCAAACACTCATTCCACTTTACCTCACCTTGTGAGGTAGATATTTGTTATCCTTGTTTTATATATGATGGAACAACCTCAAGGAGCAAATAATTTGCCCAAGGTCACGCAACCAGAGTTAGAAATAGAAAACTTAAATGTGATATTTCCCAGTCTCTCAGATTAGCAGCAACACAACTATTTAACATATATCCACAGGTAACATTTATACCCTAGCAGGGTCTTGGATACAGTGCCTGAGTGCAAAGCCTTCCTTTCGCTATGTTAGATTTTCCCACACTGTGGCAAATGTTGAGAGGAGGGTAGAGCCTCTTAATTCTCTACCAGAAACTTCACCCAAATGAGGAGGCCTGGGGTTTGCAGCGTGATTTATCCGGTCCAGGGTAGAGTTATGTAGCTATTACTATTAGACAAGAGAAATCCTGGGCAGTGCTCTTAGGAGCACTGTTGATGTGTGCCTTAATGACTCATTTTTCCCCTCTGACTTCAAGACTGATCAATATTTCGCCCTACATGCCCTTTTGATACCCTGAAACCTTCAATCCAGATTGATGTCACTTGTTTCCAGGATATTTCCTTTACAAGACACTTGTGTGAGACGTTAACAGTGAAGTAATTACTACCAGCAGTAGTCACAAGACCCTGTGCTATATTATTTTAATCATTTCATCCTCACCAGGAGACATGTGAGAAATGCATTGTAATTTTAATTTTGAGGAAATTAAATAAGGAAAATGGGATAATTTAAATCATTTTTTTCCAAAGACACATCACTTAGTACTTGCAGACTTTAAATTGATGAGGTAATAGAAGCATGTTAAGAGTTTAGTCATGGTTGATGTGACATATAATTCATTTACATTTTTACTAGCTCCAAAATTATAAACTGGGTGGTTATGCGTGGTTGACCGGGGTAGAGATTGATGGTAGTTCAGTTAAAGATCAAAGAAAAATAATTTTTCCTGTTCTCTACCCATTCACATTCTTTCTTTCTTTCTTTCTTTCTTTCTTTCTTTCTTTTTCTTTTTTCCAAATCTTTCTTAGTTTTCCCTTTTTCCTTCTTTCCTAAAGTAAGTGCAAGCCTAGAAAACTTTGAAGTATGACTTCAGGTCCACGTTGTGTTTCAGTGTTATCTGATACACTATGTCATTAATTGCTATTTCCCAGACTCCATGGATAATGGAGCTCTTACTGGAAATCTGTTATCAGGTGAAGGCAGGCTAGAGCATGGACAAATACTGCTTCATTGAAAAGTATTTTAAAAAATTTAATATAATTTCTTTTGCATCCCTTCAATTATTTGGAGGTGTGTTTCTGATGTTCCAATTGCATGGATTTTTAACATTTATTTTTGTATGTAATGTCTAACTTGATTATAGCATGATCTGAGAAAATGGCTTCTCTATACTGATTCTTTGAAACATGTTGAAATTGATTTTATAACATAATTTTTGGTCAATGTTTACAAATTTCTCATGTGTGTTTCAGAAAAATATTTGTTCTCTAATTGTTGGTCCAGAGTTCTAGATCTGTCTATTTGCTCAAGCACATTGATTTTGTTGTTGAAATATATCTGTCTTAAAATTTTCATCTGCTTGATTTGTCAATAAATGAGACAGGTAGGGTGACTATGTTAATTTTTTCATTTTATTAATTTTTGTTTTATAAATTTTCAAGTTATTTTAGTAGTTGCATACAAATAAGGATTGTTATATCATACTGGCTAATTTATGGTTTGAAAATTTTATTATGCAATAGAGACCTAGTTTATCTTTAATAATGCTTTCTGATTTAAAGTCTATTTTGCATTACATTAATTTTATGGCCTTAGTTGTTATTTTGGTTAGTATTTGTCTACTTTCTTTTACCTTTGACCTTTTCATATGTGTATATTTTATAGAATGTCTCTTGTAAAGTATATCTTTAAAAGAAACAAGCAATCAGATTATCTTTCAACTGGATAGTTCAATTTGTTTATATTTATTGTGATTTTGGCTACATTTTGACTTGTTTTTATCATTTTACTTTAACTTACAATTTGTATTGTTTTTCATACTTACTTTCTACTTTTTAGTGAAAACATTTGAAATTTTTCTTTTTCCAAGAAGAGCTTTAATTTTAATAAGATGTAATATGCCACTCTGTTCATGAAGCCAAAGCATGGCTATGGATTTAGCAATCAAAAACATAAATAGAAACTAGGTTTCTGATTCCCAACACTAACAAAATATGTCAGTCATTTGCTGGCAATAACTGTCTGATGGTTGAAATAAAATCTGAACTTTTGCATAAAGCAGAAGTTTTTGTCTGGAGTTACGCTTGTTAAATCATGAAAACACTACAACATTTTCTCACAAATTGATTTAATAATGACTTCTCTCTCTTTCTTTCTTTTCCTATTTTACCTTTTCCACCATATCCACATTTTTTTTCTGGATGCCTGGTTTCTACAGATCCTGGGTCTTTTGCACAAAGCCTGTTGCCTCCCCTCTAGTCTCTTATTTAACCATTAATCATTCTTTCACAGGCAGTAACACAGTAGGCCACAGCCACTCACACCTGCATGCTCTAGCAACTAACACATAGAAACAATTACTCTTTTACATTAGAGATGTATAATAAACAAGCAAACGAACAATAAAGCTTAGAGACTTAGATGGAGGTGGAGGGGGAGAGAAACAAATTTTTTTAAGTTCATGGAACTTTTCTTATACACTCAGAAAGACAAATATCACTCCTGTTCAGTTTGTTTTGCCACATATCCCTGGGCTCCATTCCAGGTTTTTCCACATCTAATCAATTATCCCTGGTCTGAAGAGTTCTATGTTGCAGCGTATTCAAGAACTTATTCCATTCAGTGACGTTGTTTTAAAATAGCTCAAATTTTCCATTGCTCAATGAAAAAGATTTTCTAAATGTCACTGAGAGAATTAAAAATTAAAGTTGTGGATGGACAGGAACCATGGGAAAAGTGACTACTTTTTAGATATTCTTTACAGCATTCATGGGTTAAGAAAGATCAGCACCAAGCTTAAAAATGCGACCAAGTGTCTCTTTGAAAATTAATGATCATATGATAGGATGTGCCCTTTCTTGGTAAGCTTAAGTGCCAATGCTTCACATGATTTGTCCGGACTTTTTACCTGCGGTTGGCTCTTTTCAGCTGTCAGCTGGTGTGTGCTCAAGAAATGGAAACTGACATTTTGTATGCATCTAAGCAGATGATTTTAAGGCAGGCAAATTTTCTGGGGGAAAAATCCAATAGGGACGACTACTGGGCTTCCTGATGGTGACTAGTATCTGAATCTTGGAACTGTTTCCAATTATTCCATTGATTTTTGCCGGTTTTGGGACTCAAGGTCATAGAACTTAAAAAAAATAGTTTTAGCAGATAAGGATCAAAACTAAATATTCAGAACAGGTGCTTGTCTGCAAATGTGTGCACGCATTGGCACATAGCTACTTGAATGTGCAGTATGTGCCAGCTTGGCAGTTGTGGGTGGAATTTGGACATTAGCTTGAGAAAGCAACCTGTGGTGGGTTTTATTTTTCTTCATTAAAAAAAAAAAAAAGCATCCAGGATTGTATGTTTTCCATGGGAGCAGTAATAATCTGGGACTGGGCACTGAGAAATGAGTTGTTTCACGTGAGATCATTGTGATTACCACCCTAAAGTAACTCTTTCAAATACAAATCTTTATAAAATCTATTATACTTTTTTCAGCCTTCCTCTGTAGAATATACTACATAGAGTTTAACCTCATCTAGATGAGCAGAGTCATTATTAGAAAATTCTCTTTGCTTGTTTTTTCAGTGTAGAAATACAAGATGCGCATGGGGTTATTGAGTTTTATGGAGATATAGACCCTGAATTAAATGCCCTGAAAGCTGTAGTTATTGAGTTTTTCTTATTTGCTGTTCATACTTGTTCTGTTTCTATCTTATCATAAAACTGACATTCCTATTAGCTATTCTTGACATTTATTGTTTGAATTGACAAATTGTTGGTCATTACTGAAGCTGGGCAATGTTTACACAATGTTTATTCAATTCTCTCTGCTTGGGATATGTTTGGATTTTCCCAAGGTGGATTGGATAGGACACAGGAACAATTAAACTTCAGGTAAGGGCTTGTGACAGATTGCATTCCCCAAAGATGGCTGCCAACAGTCTTTCATACCACATCCCCTTCTACACTGTGACCTTGACCCCCTTTGAGAGATGGGGGTCTACATCTGGGCAGGTGTATGATGAGTTGGCAGAAGTGACACTATGTATCTTCTAAACCTAAATCAGACAAAGCAATGAAGCTCATGTATTGTGTTTCCAAAGAGCACCGAGCCATCATGTAAGAGATCTAGGTTCCATGTTTTGAGAAAGCCCAAGGCATATAGTGAGGCCACATGAAGAGGGTATAGCCACCAGCTCCGGCTGAGGTCCTAGTTGACAAGCATCAACCCCAAGCACGTGAGTAAAGACACCTCTAGCTTGGCTGGTGTGGCTCAGAGAATTGAGCACTGGCCCAAGAACCAAAGGGTCGCTGGTTCTATTCCCAGTCAGGGCACATGCCTGGGTTGTGGGCCAGGTCCCCAGCTGGGGGACGTGTGAGACGCAACCACACGTTGATGTTTCTCTCCCTCATTCTCCCTCCCTTCCTCTCTCTAAAAAAACAAACAAAAAACACCTCTAGATGACTCCAGCCTTCATCTGCTTAATTCTTCCCCTGAATTCCTACCCCTAGTCATTGAATCCTCCCAGCTGAGGGCTCAGATATTATGAAAAGAACAGAGACAAACAGTTCTTGCTGTGTCCTTTCCAAATCTGAGAAGCACAGATTCTGGAGTTGTTTGTTATGCAGCAATGGTAACTGTAACAAAGCCCTAAGGAGTCTTCTGTAACTGAAGACCAAGAGCTTTAGTGCCCAGTCTGCAAAAACATTGTATGGGGTAGTGGTTAAGATACTGAGCTCTGGAGTTGAACAGCCTTGAATTCAAATCCTGGTTCTATCAGCTGTTGTACCCTAGGCAGGTTCTTGAATATCTTTGAGTTTCAATTTCCTCATCTATAAAATGGGGACAATACTAATATCCTATCATGGTGTTTTATGATGAAGTATTAGATATAATGCACTTAGCAAAATGAATAGTAGAAAATAAGTACTCTGTAACTTTTAGCTATTTTATGTGTGTGTGTGGGTGGGGAGGAAATAAGTTTGAATTCTCAAAGACTCCTATTAGTGCCTTCCTGATTTGCAGCTCTGTCCTAGGTAATTAAACTTTTTCAGATACATTGAATTCTACTATTTAATATATTACTAGTAAAATGTGGCAATGTTATTTTCATAACTTGATACATGGAGAGAAAATAACAGTATACACACTCAGAAGCAGAGGTTGCTAGGTTACAAGTTTAAGGAGGGCAGGGACCTATCTCTCTTTTTCATCACTGTATCTCCAGAGCAAACCCAATCGAACACATAGAAAATGCTCAATAAATTCTATGTGTGTGAATCACCATAAAGTCCTGTTTGTGTAGTCTTTGGCTTACACTGAAGATGGATTACTTCACCATCTGCTTATTTTCAGAATTGTCAAAGATAAAGAGAAATTTTCTGAAAAAAGAAATTACCCAGAAGCCTAAAAATTATTTATCTATTACAACTTTTCAGATGCTTTGATTTTGCTTAGGGCCAGAGAAGCACACAGAATATTAAGATAACCCATTTTTCATGTTTATAGATCCAAAATATTTTCTTCATGTTCATGGAATATTATGATGGATATTAAAAAATTTGTTAAGTAATTAGCCCCATGCATTTTTTGCATAAATGCTTATAGTACTGGTTTTTATGACTCAGGAGCCAAATTGATAATGTTGTAGAAATACTATGATTTAAAGTAATTATTACCTTAAACTTGCTTCATAATTGCAATCACACTAGGCAGCGACTCAATTTTCTCATCACAACATATAAAACTTTAATTAGAGTGAAAATTTTGATCTATGGCAAGGGATTTTGATATGTTCTGGCAACCCAATTTTAATGGCAACACTAGAGTCTGATTTTTATTAGATGAAACAGATATAAGCTTCTCTCTGGGAGTTGGATAATCTTGAAAGCTTTAGCATTTTATTGATCAACAGAAAGACCACAGAAAAAAATTCTTTCCAAGATCCAAAGTTGTATTATCCACATAGGTTAGATTATGCTATGGTGACAAACAGTACAAAATTTTATTCTCATACTGTGTGTTCTCTTCAGGTTCAGGTGACTTGCCATGGTCCAGTCTCCAAGGCCCTTCGATGTTGGGCCCCTGCATGTGACCAGTGTGGCTGGGAAGTTGATCCTTCTCTTCAGAAGGATGCATGTCACTTTCATTTTACACTTCATTGACCCAAATAATTCAAACGGTCATGTTCGATTTCACTAGGACTCTTTCTTCTATATGTCTAGGTATGGGAAGAGAATGGGAAACACTGGCGAGCTTTAGTAATGTTCCAGGAAGTAACATAGAGGTTGGAGGAATCTGGTTCAACATCTTTTTTAAGGGGATATCGTTTTTTCTCCATTTGATGAACATTGCATTGAGTATAAATGAAATATTGCTTCTCTAATGTAATCTGTACAACTTAAAGAACAATAAAATATGGTACAATTTACTGCAGAATGGATTTGGTAGAAGGTGACTATGTCTTGGATTCTTTACAAGAAGCAGGAATACTTAGTATTGAAGCTACCAGAGATTCTTGGTTAGAGCATTGCTTTGCCGAGAGGGCAGTTTTGAGTCATGGACCTAGAAAACGATGATACCACAGTGAGGCTCTCATTTAATACCTCTCCCTAGCGTGGGAACCTGAGATGAGACACAGTTTGAAAAGCAATCATTGTCAACAGCTGGTTACTATATGGATTTAAATATCCACTTTTCTTTTCCTAAAAACCAATGTGCCATTATTTCCATTCTCTACCAGTCATTGCTCTGCTCTCTATGAAAAGAATACAGGGTAGGGCAAAAGGAAGTTTACAGTTGTGAGTATGGGAAGGAGTTTATTTTTGTATTATTATTATACTATATATGAACAACTGTGAACTTACTTTTGCCCCACCCTGTATATACACATAGTGGAGGTCTGATAAGACCCAATTGGCAAGATGTGTTAGTTGTAATCTTTTCTTCTCCTCCTAAACCAACCAGGAATACTATGCATTTATCACTTTTTAAAGGCTGGATATGATGTCCTGTCATGATTTTTCTATTGCTGCATAAGGGTTCTTGGACTATGCAAGGAAAGTGCCAGTAATTTGAAACTTTTGGCACTTTCATTAATGGCCTTTGGCCAATAAGGGCTAAGCAAGCCTTTGATGAGGAGCTTCTGGTCCTATATGTTGATGGTACATTCTTGCACTGACATTTTCATTGAAATGAATCGTGACAAAATCCAGGTAAAGAGGTGTCAAACATTTACTGCACTTTGTGTTTCCTCCACAACACAAAATAATTCCTAAGTGTAACTAACAAATGAATGTTCCTGGTACACTGTTTTGTTGTTAGCTCAGGATATTACTGGTGAGCACACATGGGGGGCCAGGTAGGACCAGCACATGTGAGTCGGTGCAAGTGTTTATGCCATGTGCCTTTCAGAACCAGGGCCAGGCATTTGAGAAGCAATCTAGATCAGGGAATGCACTTGATTTTGGTGCTTGTCCACATTTCTAAATGTGTTATTACTACCACATGCAATTTTGATTCCTAATAGCACTTTGATAGCTTGTTGCCTTTTTCATAAAAACAGAGGCTGTCTTGCAATAGAAATAAGAACAATAACCACTTACCAGATGGCCATACAGAGTATTGGTGTCAATATTTGAAAAAGGAGGATCAGTACCCTGGCCTGAAGGCATTAGTACATGTTTACCAGAGATGGCTCTTTCTAGGAAAAGGAAATGAGAAGAAGACATATTGTGGGAAAAGGAGCTGATTTTTGCAATTAGTGAGAAAGATTTAATTACATTTTTTCTTATAAGAGTATTCTCTCTCTTGTTTTTTCTCCCCAATATATTGTTACATACAATGCCATACATGTTGTTACATCTATTCCTTCATTCATTTAACAATCAGGTATTGATTATCTGCTATGGGACAGGAAAAGGCTAAGTATCAGGGATAAAGACATACAATCTTAAATCATTTACTGTCAACTGGCGGAAATAAATAGATAAAGAATTAGAGAAAAGAAACAAGGTGTTATGGGACCACAGAGAAGGATGTATGTAAATATCTAGGAGCGAGGGGAGACAAGAGAAAGATCATCACAACTTTCTGAGTCTTGAAAGATAAGGATAAGTAAACAGAAGGGGGAAGGCAGTTGCAGGCAGTGGGAATAGCCCAGAAACATTAATCAGTGGAAGGATTCAGGGAGTGGTAAGGGCTGTGTGAAGATGGAGCTTCAGGAGAGGGAGAGATTGTGGCAGTAGGTGAGGCCGATCAAAATCTGGAAGCCTGCTTCCTAACTGAGGACTTCAGTGCCATATTGAAGAGTTTGGACTCCATCCTGTAGGTGGTGGGAGCCACTGAAAAACTGAAAACAGGGAGGGCCATGATCTGATTTCCATGTTAGAAAGATGACTCTAAAGGCAAAGCAGAATTTTGATTGGAGGCTTTCTTCTTCCAGGCCCAAGAGATGAGTGGACTAGCAAGGGCATGACAAGAAGGGGGAAGGTAAGGGACATTTACACTGTGAAATTAAGAGAATTGAAGTGATTGGATGCAGAGAGCTAAGGAGAATAAATCAGTGATGATTTCCATATTTCTGGCTTGTGTTACTGGAATATAAGGGAAGAAATACATCTGAGGGGAACATGTGTTTGAGATGCCTAAAAATTGGAAAGGATGTATTCATTAATCCATTGATTGGCATTTATTGAAAGCACAGTATGTGTGAAATATTGTTGTAAATTGTATGTTGTGTCTGATTTAATCCTCACAACCACTGTAATAGCTATTGCTAGTGATTTTCATCAAATTTAGGTGCCATCAATTATAAGACACATCCTGGTATCAAAGATGTTAGAATTGTCCTTCCTAGAATTTATAAAATAAGTTATTATTCCCATTTTGCAGATGAAGAAGCTGAGGCAGAGAGATCAACTAATTTATGGAAAGTCAGGTTGTTAGTTCATACAGGAGCTAGGATTCAACTCTAAGCAGTCTGGCTCCAGCAATTGTTCACTTAATCGTTGTGCTACGTCACTTCATGGTACATATGGATCTCAAGAGAGTGTGACCTGGAGGGAGATCGAAACCTGAGAATCATCAATAAAAGATTCTCTTATATGGCAAAGGTGGAGATGTTGTGTATGGTACATGACTCAAAAATTGGTGATAAAGTCATTTGAATTAAATGGAGAGAACATAGATGATTACCACTAATGGTTCTTTTGATACATCATCATGCCTTGACACATCAGAGTACACCTATTTTAGGCAAATGTTCTGTGAGAAACTAAAGATACCATGTCAATGGAGTGGTAGATCAGAAATGCCCAGACTTCCCTGAGCATATTATCATTTCCTCATACGTCTTGTAAAATGACAGCCGAGAGGTGGAGCAGGGCGGAAAAGAAATTGCCTTGAGAACATTGTCATGCAAGCATGCAAAATCAGATTCAAGCCTGGAGATTTGCATGTTACGTTCATGGTATCTGTAGTCCTGGGAAAAATTAAATTCCTTACCAGTGGGCAGGTATGTACTTGGCCAATTGCCTTTATTTATTAGTAAGAGGGCAATGCCAGTTGGCACAGTGAGTCACACCTTTTTGAATGCAATTCTTTTAACGCAACAGTACCCAATGTGTTTTTTAGGCACGGTAATTTTCCTTCCTTTCTCCAACTCTCCTTCTTTCCTCCATTGCCTCCCTGGATTGTCATCGCAATGCCGGAAGCAGGAGGGTGAATGTATAGGTTGTTAAAGACGGAAACCCAGTTACAGAGTTGCAAGGGAAATCCAGAGAAACATTTGGAGGCCAGTCCTCACTTTGGTTTAAGCTTTAATCAGGCCAAGGGGGTAAGTGGAGGACAGCTCTGAGAAGGAGGTTGTATAAAACCAGCGTTTCTGTGTCCTTCTCGGCAGGAGGAGGTGTGCAGAAGATAGGCATCAACTGTCTCTGAAAAGAAGGCAGTAGAACAATAGTTCGGGAAAGAGGGCTGCTTAGGTAGCCAGCCTTCCAGATGGGGTCAGGATGGGCAGCTTAAAAGCAGCTGTGGCTTAGCCCACACAACTGCACATGTTTGTAAGTGCCTTTCATCTAACTTGTTGATAGTGCAATGACAATAAACAGAGCAAACGGAGAAACCACTTCAGCAGGGAATGAGTTTTCTAAAGAAGAAAGCCGTGTTTTGAAGAATGATTCTAAACTTTTAATTTGCTGCATGTTGGCCCCTGAAGAAATCACCACTTTCTTTCATTTACTGTGCTTATTTAATCTCACTCTAATTAAGTCATCCTCATCAAATGGGTTTTTTTTAAATCTAAAATATCATTTATTTGCTTTTATAAAAGTACTTGGATAGGACATATTCTATTTATATCTCTTCAGCTATCATTGGCATAAAAGAGCTGTCTCTATATTTTTACTTTTTATTTATTTTCTAGTGTGAACTCTTCTGTCAGCCCAACAATGCACATTAAGTAATTGGATTAGCTAGGTGATAAACTGCCTTATGTAAATCTTTTGAAAAGGAGGTGGCTTATAAGTACATTCCAAGATAAATACAAAATAGTGCAAGCACCAAAGTCGTCTTTGGGAGGATAAGAACAATTCCTTTCTGGTCTTTTTTTTCACTAGAGAAGAGTTTGACAGAGACAACTCCTGAGACATGGAGGAAAAATAGAATTTTCTGAAAGGTAGAAGTGGGTGATAGACTCTTGGTGACTGCCTGGAACCTTGGCACGAGTTAGGGTGGAAACTTCTCATAGAATATGTAAAATATTACATTCTGCAGCTGCTAGCAAGGACTGTGAAATGATGTCCTCCATGAGATGAGGACATTTACCTTGTTTCCTGTAATCACAAATCTAGAGGTAGGCAAGCTGGTCTGGTATATGGCAGCTCCCTGACGTGATCTGGGACCAAGCTAGCTACTCACCCTCGAGCTTACAAAATAGTTGTAGCTCCAGTAGTCACATCCATGACTCTGGTAGAAAAAAAGGAAGAGAAAGAGATTGAGCAAAGGGGATCTGCTAGTTCAGATAGTTTCATTTAAAGAGGTTTCCCGGAAGCTCTACTTAATAATAAGCCTATCAGCAAAGGGCCTAAGAAAGGAAGTTTTCTGAACTGGGCACTTACCGTCCATACTATTTCTGCTAATAAGGAAATACAGGAGAGTGGTCTTTGGGTAGGGTCTCATTGTCATTGACATAGTGGAGGCCTAGGGGAAGGAGTAGATTAACTGCATTGAAGGCAAACCTTACAGATTTTATTGTTTTAACTAGCGTCAAGTTTTTCAGAACAGAAATGTTGCATTTTTGTTTAACACAGTTTAGCCTGGACATGACATAATCAGTACTATAACATGTCACTGTGTCCAGGTGTGACTGAGTACCTGGGGCAAACAACTACAGAAAATTCGGAGATCACTGAAGAATTGGATATTGATATTGACTTACCACATAATTCTATAGGACTATTCTTCCTTCAAGAAGGTTATTATTATTATTATTATTATTATTATTATAACAGTTATTAATCTGAATGGTGTCTGAGACTGAGGAGGTGAATGTGGATGTGGCTCATTTTGTTGAAATTTAATTTTTAAAGAGCTCCTAAGTAGCTGATTCAGCCTCCCTGGATGTCATATGATAGAGACAAAATTAACACAGGGGTTTCAGAATAGAACTCTGTGATCATTGGAACTTTTCTAATTGATGTCAATGGTGTAATAAAAACCTTTGTGCAGTTGGTGGTGGTATTTACACTAAAGGAATGCAAACTTCTGATAACTACATGACAACCCTCTGTGCACCTGTAACTATCCCAGGACTCCTCCTCCTTCACCCCCACTCAACATACAGTCACGGAATCTAAGTAGCAAGTTCACTCTTAAAGAAAACCTTAAAACAACAAAAAAACTTCTCTTAATTTTAACAAACTAGTGTAATTACATCAAATGAAGGTTAAGTAGAAAAGTTGTCGATAATGTAGTTCTACCATATTTGAAATGTTGATAATGTTTTCTAACTGGATTAACCTCACGGGGACAAAGAGCAGGTTTCATGATGGCAAATACTTTACATGGCGATAGAAATCTAGAATGTATCCCAGAAGATTCGGCGGGATCGCCAACTGACTCCAGAAGGCCTCTTTGCTTGGATTCCCTCCACCGGTCATGAAACAAGGCACGAAATTGATTTTTTTTCTAGAGAACTTTGTACATAGCTGCACTCCCCATGTGGAAAATAGAAATGATTTTGTTTTTAAATATGAACCAACTGAACCAACTAAAAAAAAAAGGTGGAAGAAATAAATTCAAGTGTGTGAAAGCATGAGGAGGCAAAAGGAAATCATTCTATTATATTTATTTTTCAACAAGAGCTTACATCTGTTTCTAATTTACACAGATTATTGACACATCTGGATGTTTGGCTTTAGGAAATGTAAGTTGCTGTGGTGGCATTTATTTTTTGAATCAACTTTTCAGACCACCCTGGAACTTATGCAAACTAGTTTGGAGAGAAGGTTGTGATATTGTAAATAAAGTTTCTTTCTGGCATTTCAAAACCAGGGCAAATGGGATCCTGTCATTTTGTGTTTTGTAAATTGTGGTTTTGCATTTTTGACACCTGCACAGGAAAAATAAGACCAAAGCAGAGGGCCTAATAACTTTACAATGACAAATTATAATAGCTAGATAAAGCTATCAAGGAGATTAACAATAGGGGACCCAAGTTTTCAGCAGAAGCCAAATAGTAAAGGAGTGACTGATGAAAATGTTGTTTTAACACTGCCTGATGGGAATATGCATTCTAACAAGGAAAGTGGGATTGTTAAGTAACATTGATTAATACTTGACCTCTTGGAAGGATTCCTTTTGTAATCAGGAGTTAACTTTTCTCCCTATGTGGTCTGATTGTAGTAATTTATTCCAAGGGTATGAATAATGGGAGTCATGGAGTAGACCTTTAAGATTTTAAAAAACAAAAGCATGATGAAACACTTATTTCATTGCAAATATTTCTTAAATGGGGTAGCATGATTTTATTAAAAGAAACAGAAGACCATACATCAAAAGCCTAATACAAATTGGCAAAAACCAAACCAAACCCTCTTATAGTTCTTTAGTCTCAAGGTACAATATAAAGAATTAAGCATACAATATGGTTTGATTAGTTGTGTGAAGAAGGCTCTTTGGAGTTCTCAGAGTAGATTTGGATCTTTGTTTTGCTGTCATAGCAAACCTTAAGATTCTCTCCTATTGGAGATAAAGTTTTACTAGATGGAGAGAGATTGCACAGCAGATTGACAGTTAAAAATGACATCTGGCTTCAGCATTCTTTAAAGGCAATTATTGCATTCCATTTTGAAGGAAAATGATCATGATTATAGAACATCTGATGTAGCTTAGAAACAAACTTATCTATTGTGCTGACATTCCTGTGTCTTTAGATATTATTTTATTGAATGTTCACAAAGCAGAACTCCAAATGTGTATCAATGCTTGAGATAAATGAAAAAATGTTCCCAAGGATGAACCTCCAGCCAATTTATAATGTATAATAAGAGGTGAACTTCTTACATATTTTTGGTAGAGATGGCAGAAAAGGAATCTGAATTAGGAGGTCAAATTCCAAAGACTCCCCTTCCCATAGAATAGTTATGTAATTAGCAATGTTCTTATCTTCATTTCAGTACAGCCTATTTTATAAGGCTAACAGGTATCCATTGGGATGAATTATGGCTTCTGGGAATGATTTCATTGCAACTCAATAGGGTGGCATTATAGTATTGTTCAACATTGACTTGATGATTTTAAAAACAGTATCACTTCTAGGCGTTGCCTACAGTCCTGTCGTTTTCAAGCCCTAGATCTTGTGAATGTGTGAGTCACAAAGTTAATCTGAAATATTTCTAGTTAATCCTTAGTGTTTAACTCTTGGTTAATGGGCCTTTAATAGATGTTTTGACGATGGAAGATAGGTGTAAACATGACAACTGGGTTCCACAAATAACAAGCATTTCATTTAAGGGAACCTTCACCTTTCGTCTAACCAGAGTGTAAACCACAGACTGTCGCTAGAAATAATAAGAGTAGGCTGGCTTGTGTTTTGATCCATTTTCCTTTTTCCCTGTTCACAGCAAGTGACTCAGGCTATTTGCTCACAGTAGGGGTGAGGGGAAACGTTTTTGAGAAGTTCCCAGTGCCTTTAAGGACAGAACTTTGGAAATGCTCATGGGCAAGGACAGCTAAATAGTGAGCTGGTAGGACCGCCTCTGTAGGCACTTTGTAAGGGGGTCTGGGCAAGTGTGGAGGTGTTTCTTTTCCAGGTGGATCATTTGCTAGGCCTGGAATGCCCAGAAGACAGCCATTCTTTATTGTGCATCTAAGGGAATCCTTTTCTCTTTTGATAAAACTTGTTTTGGCCTGTTCCAGGCCTCTATTAGACCTATGAATCAATGGATAGGAAGGAGCAGGCCTGGGAGAGAATTGGAAGTGAGGAATGCCAATTCAGAGAGAACAGCAACGCAAAAGGGAAGAAACAGGGAAGCAAAGATTCAGAGCTAGGCTTGATGCTCATTCTTCAATATTCAGTTTCCTCTGTGTGCTGCGGATCCAGACCTCACTCCTCCTCTCTTGATTTTGTTTGGAAATAGGGAGCTGGAGAAATGTGTCTTCAGGCAAATGTCTTACGTGCTTAAAACCAGGCAGTTCCAGAATGCTGGAGGTGAAAAGCAATGTTAGGAGTCACAGGTCAAACATCCTTATTATATAGATAAGGACGGTAAGGACGATAAGGAATCAAGGCCCACAAAGGTGAAGGGATGAGTGGAAATCTCTAAGCCTGACCCAGAGCAAACAGATGTCCTTTATCCCCCCTCACTTATGCTCACTATTTTATTGCTGGCCTCCCCTCACTGGGAAAATGAGGGGAGAATTTTTTGTTTTGTTTTCAGTACCTTTATAATTGAGATGTAATTGGCAGATACATGTCTTTGATTGATTATCTGATCTTAAGTGGGAGGAAATGATTATTTAGAACATTCAGAACATTTAAAAAGCTGTCTGTTAGTATTGACTGAATATGTAGGGTGTGTTCCATACTGAACCGGATGCAGCGGGGAAGAGAAGAACATGGCTTGAACACAGCTGAGTCTGGTGCATTTGAAACAGGTGTTCAATGGCAGGAGAGGCCAAGCAAGGACACAGATGACGGGTGGTGAAGGTGTTAGTTCACCATTCAGAGGCAGAAAGGCGCTTTCCCCTCCAACTTTCTAGGTCTAACAGGTTAGATGGAACTCATACAGCAATCGCGTCAAGCCTTTCTCCACGATGAAAGTTTGACTTGTCACACACTGATGCAAAGGGAGAGCTTTTGGATTTTGGGTTGGTGGAAGGGAAAGAATTTCCTCCCTTCAGCCATTCTGAGCAGCCTGTTGCTTGGAAGGATTTGGAATCTTGAGGTGTTTGCTAAGCGTTACTGGAATGATCAGGAAGGACTCTTCTTCTTCTTTTTTTTTTTAAGTATATTTTATTGTTTATATTGTAACAATAGTTCCAATTTTAGGAAGGACTCTTCTTATTGTTCTCTTTTTCTTCTTTTTCTGGTTTCTCTTTATCATATTGTGGCTAGAGGCCGTCTAGAAGACCTGCTCTGATTTCAGAATCTATTGTACAAGAGCTTTCTCAATGTTTTCTGTTTTGACTGGTTGGATCACATTCAGCCTTGCTCTCTCACCAACCGGAAATTCCTATTCTTTTGACTCATTCACTTCCTTTACCAGGAAATATCAAAATTAACCACTACATTATCAGGTCTAATCTTTACATGATTTTCTGATTCCTTTTCATCCGATCTTTAAGTTGCTATCAACTATGTTTAGATTAACAATGCTTGTTTTGAATCTATTTCCAATACAAGGTGACATTTTATCTGTTAATTATTAAGACCTTTTATTTCATATTGTAACTGAAACCTTTTAAGCATTATTTTTCTTCTACTTTTCTTGATGAGGACTCAGTACTTTATAGTTATCTAGAAATCTATAATTTTTTGCCTTTCTTTATAGACTTATTTTGTTACCTAAACTTATATAAACACTTCTTATAATTTCTTTTTTTAGTTAAAAAGTCTTTTGGAGCATTATATTTTATTTGGTAACATTATAATTTTAATATTGTTGTAGAAAATATCTAATGTTCAAATTTTGACCTTCAGTTTTCCTGGTGACAGAATATATATTCTATATTTAAATTGTCACTCCAGGTTAAACTGTCCTTTGAGATTTAGCTCAAACCTTTTGTTCCATGTTCAATGAACGGCAGTCTTTCTGAATGTCTTAGGGAACCAAGGGGACAGGGCATCTTCATTTCTCCTGGCCTCTTCTGGCCTGGGTACCTGCTTCTGCTGATTAGCTCAGTTGATGGCTTCCTCACCACTGTGTGCCATCCCTTCTGCACATGCTGTGCCTGTACAGGATGCTGCTCTGGTCCTTTTTCTCCACACTGCAAGGCTGTGTGTATAGCAGATGTGCACTGAAGTTTAGTGCAACAGAGCTGTTTAATTAAAAGAAGTTTGAATTATAGCATCATAAAAGTTAAGCATGTATTATTGCAGTTCTCAAATATCTCTGGTTCTTGGGAATGTCATACTCTACTTTCTTCAGCAGACTGCCTGTTCTATAATAATCTTCCTCTTTCTTCTCCATCTCCCCTCTGGTCTCAACTCTATCTCTCCAGGTCTTGTTATTTCTTAAACTGAAAATTTAACTATTATGTTAAACATCAGGGCATCTCTTCAGAATCTCAATTTACACCTAACTTGTCATCTAGGCATATTCCCAACTAAGGCCTATTATTTTTTTCCTGTGAAGAAATCTGGCACCTGTTGTCAGTCTCCATGGCAGCACATCCACATCCTTCCTTTCAAATAGATAAACTTAAACCAGAAGAAGCCATACCCTCTTTGGAATAAAGTTTTCAGTATTCTTATTTTAAATGTCTTGTCTTATTTTATTAAAAATATTTTAAGTATCATACTTTTTCTTACATTAAAAAGAATCCCCTAAAATTATGAAAGCTATATATAGTGACAAACTTAATGCAAGTGAATACAAATGAAGGTGAAGATACCAAATCAGCTTTTACAAAAATTGTTTAACATGCATTATTTAAAAAAATTTTATCCCATTGTTTTATTAAACTTTGTTTCCTCCCCCCATAGTGATTCAAATTTATACATTCCATTTCTAATTTTTTATGGTTAAGATCAACTTTATATATATATTTCTCTATCAATATCAATAATAAAGATGAACAGAAAGGGCCCAGAGGTCTGAGAGGGGGGAAACCTAAAATATTTCCCTCAGCCCAAACTAAGTATAGTGGGCAAAAGGGTTTTGGACAGGTGAGACGTACCTGGCAAAACTTCCTCCAAAGAAGCCCTTTTTTTCCCTAATGTGGGACATTGAAAAATTAATACCTGCCTTTTGTCATTGGTGGTTATGGATTGAATGATGTCTTTTAACCCTGTTGCCAAATCTGTTGCCCCCAGGATACAACAAGGATGCCAGCCTGTTAAGCCAAGAATGCCGTTGTCCAGGGACAGCCAACTGACCTGGAGTCCGCATGATCCTTCCCCATGTGGGAAGGCCACCCTCCCCTCCACACCCCCACTCTTATTGGGGATTTCTGGACCCAAGGGTAGGTAGGACGATGACCATGCCCAGCTTGAAGCAGCTAGAGGAGCACAAGACCATTGCCCATTGTCCTCTATAAGATTATAAAGGGTATTAAGTCTGAGAGGGGGGGATTGTTATTTTTTATGGTTATAAAAAGTTAATTAATTACTTATTTTAAAAAATAATAATAATGTAGGAAAGGGAGAAGCCAGAGAACTTGTATGCATGACCCATGGGCATGGACTGGGGGTGGGATTGCTGGGGGAGGGGGGGTACTGAGCAAAGGAGAGTGAAGAAGAGAAGGCTGGAACTATTGTGACAATATAATCAATAAAATATACTTTAAAAAAAAGAACAAAGAAGTATGGGTTCTCTTTGGGCTAAATGAGAAATTTAACACACCTTTCCAATACCCAGAAATTGTTGAAATAAGCTGAAGTTTTAGTTTCAGATCATTATCATTTTATATTACGCACTTTCAATTTCAAGAGCTCTCCTCATCTTTTCAAACAAAGGAGTCAAGTTTCACCTTTTCATTAACAGCTATTGTTTAGCAGCTGTAAATTTTACCAATTCTATTGTTCGCTTCTCTTTCTTTCATGGGATAGCTTTTCCTTTTCTTGAATTCTTTATTTAAGAAAGAAGAAACCCTGCATTTTATGTCAGCCTTGGGCACCTAATGCACTTCAGTCCCGCCCTCGAAAATTAAAAACCATAAACGACACTCAATCTCCTGTACTCCTCATGAACATTGGTCCTGGGTCAGGTACTGAATTTGTCCCATTCATTTCTGCGACCTGTCTTTGTGCGCAGCCTGTTCTGATCTGGAGGCTCTAGTTCAGGGTCTGGGTGGATTGCAGACCTGGTGGGCTTCTTAGCTGCCTGTTTGGTGTGCTGTTTTTTTGATGAAACTCTAGTTCTATAGTATTATTTCAGGAGAAGCTGAAAATAACATTCATGTGTTTAGGATATCTAGCAGTTCTGGGTTTGTATCTTAAACAGGCATTGGTACTCAGCTTTCTGTTTTTCTCTTCACCACCTCCCACATCTGCTTGATTTTGTTGTTCAAGTAGGTTAAAGCACACACATAGGTGCACATACATGTTCGTGTGCACACACACTCTCACACTCAACCGAAGGGGAAGGGACATGGTGGAGTAAGAAAAATGATATAAAAACTAGTCTTCACAAATCTATATCAGGGCAGTCAAAACAACCACTGAACAAGTATTACATTTCTCATCTCCTGTGCTAAACCAGTCATGGTCTCTGTCCTGCAGGAGTGCACAGTGTGGCTGGGGATATCTGATGAGTGCATAGGGAACATTATATGGTGGAAAGAAGAGCTATGGGAAAACTGAGTTCAAATCCCCATTTCATCACTAGTAGCTGTGTAAACTGGAATAAGTCCCTTAAATTCTCAGAGCCATATTTCTGATTTCTCCTGACAAAAACAAATTGGATCATTAAGAGCCACCTGCTTTGGCAGCAAGAAAAACTGAAAAGATAGGGAAAAAAATGAAGTATCTCTGTTTTCATGGGCTATAACCCATCAGGGAGGCAAGACAAGCCCACAAGGTAGTATGAGAATCACTGTCCTGTGTGACAAATAAGCCTCCTTGGTGCTCCTGGGAGATCAGAGAGAGACACAAGGTAGTGGGAAAGGAGAGAGGTATTGTTTAAAATCAAGTTAGCTCAAAAATATACTCTTTAGCACTTGTGATCTCTGATCTCTGTTTGAATATGGCAGGTGGGTCACAAAATTGGAGGGAGAAAGGAAACTTCTGGGACAGGTGGAGTGACCGTATGGGTAGCTGGCCACACTCATCCCCAAAGAGAATGTCCTACAATCAGATAGGATATGTTCCCAACTTGTACAGTGTCTTCCATATGTTTCAAAACACTTCCAGCCCCGAGAGGTGATGTAAAAGAGCAAATAAAAAGTGAGGAAGAGAGATTACCCGGGACAAACAAGAAGAATGGAGACCAGCTGTTCTCCATTCTTTCCGGAGACAAAGAGTACTGTCCTCTGATCAGTCTCAGCACATTATCTTATTGTACTTAGCACTTTCTACCTTGGATTGTGATTATTTATGTACGAAGCTTATCTCCCTCACTGAACGGCTAGTGTGTGGAGCCCAGAGCCTGCCTCCTTCTTCAGGTCCCCTTCACGTGGGCCTTGCACTTTAATAGGAACGCAGTGTCTGTGTGTTAAAGGCATAAGGAGGCCGTCGATAGCAGTGGTGGGGATTTAAATCCCATCAAGTTAAGGAAATTTTTCTTGAGGGTTGCTGAACCAGGGAATAATTTACTGAGGGAATATCTCCTCTAGAGGTCGTTACAAAAAAATAACATATTCTCATCGATTTGAAATGATTTAAATATGCTATTGCATGTGGTCAGAGGGAGAGAGCAGCTGAGCCCTCCGGATTTTTTCCAGAGCTCAGAGCTCTGGTTCCATGATGGGAAACACCAACTTCAACTTCTCACTCTTTCATTCTCTCTCTTCTCCCACCTCTTGGTTAACCATGTTTAACTCCACCTGAGAGCGATAACTTAATGACAGGATTTGTGCATCTGGCCCTTTCATGAAAGCCTCCTCTTACCTAAAAGAGATATCTGGACTTGGGATTATTCACCCGAACAAGGTTCAGGCCTTATCTGAGGCCCTGACAACTGCGCACTTAGGAGGAAATCAGATGGGGGGGCTGCCCCTCATCTGGCCTGGAAAAAGTTGAGGCCGTTAATGATGACCTCAGTTTTCTGGAAATCTTCCAAATGGGGCCTCTAACCTTGGCATGAAGATTTTCTTAAGGCATCTAAGATTTCTCTGATTGTCCTTGGATGTAGCCCCACATGTCAGTAATCATACATGAAGGCCAGGAAAATTTTGTACCCAACAAAACCCTGTATTGAGAATAGGGAAAGAATGTTACCCCACAGACATGGAGGCAGAAGAAAGGATATGTCTGTGTATGTACTCTGGTCCTCCTACTTACCAACCTACTTATTTATTTGGCATAACAAACTATTTGGGGGATGATGGAGATAGTAAAGTACTTTATATTTCTTTACTTAATAATGCAGGCTCACTTTACTGAAAGGGGCAAGACTAAAGCCAGGTTAAAAGGAGAGATATTTTTACCTTAATGTGACATCAGACTGTGTTTTTTCCAAGAAAAATATTATTGCTCTCCGTGGCGAGGTGTGCTTCCCTTTTCTTAGTTGTCGCTCTTTCTGGTGGCAAGACTAAACTGGACTTAGAGCCTCCATGTTCACACTTGCTCATGATAGGAGGGTTCATTTCCAACCCCCAGCCCCTCATCTACACAAGACCTGCCTGGTGTTTTAGCCAGGGCTGGAGGTGCTGCTTAACTTGGCTGGATGCAGGAAGGACTTAGGAGTGAAAACTCCTTTTCTTATTGGAGAAAGGGAGTGTTGCATTTCTTAAGGGAGGGACTGGGGTGGGGAACAGAACTGATACATTAAAGGAAGAAGTCACAATTAAGTCGGGGGGGGGGGATGACTTAAGAGACCATCAAGGAAGAAGAGAGCATTTTCAGGGGACACTGTTGTTGCAAACACCTAAGTCAATCAGGGCTTTCTATTGTGGTGGGAGGGATCAATGACATTAGACAGCATTCTTGCTTTGTTCTCCATACTACGATGTCAAGATGGACCTGCCCTGAAATAACTACATTCTTACCTGGCAAGGCAGGGTCTGGAAAAAGGAAGGGTCACATCTGCCTTCATTCAGTTGAGGAGTGTGATGGAGAATGGATGTCAGCCCTAAGAGGAAGAGAGTTTAGAGATCCATGTGGCAGTAATGGCTAAGAAGGCTCCGTGAGTATGAGAGATCATAAGAATGCATTCATTGATTCCCCCCCTTTTCTGCTGAAAGGATTAGTGAGACATGCCTTTGGACCAAAAAAGGAGAGGTTCTGACATTTACATGTATAAATATGTGTCACCTGGATGTCCGTGTCTACCCTGTAGATACTTGTTCAGCACAGAGCGCATCTACAGTAGCTTGGTTGTCTTTCATAATCGTATAATTATTGGCCAGTTTCTAACAGAGGGAAATAGCGTGGCTGATACTGCAAGCTGAGTGCCCTGAATGGCAATGCTCTCAGCCCCTGTTCAGGGTGCTTCACAAGCTGTCTCCATGACACCCACGACACTTCTCTGGTCTACTCTAAGATTCTCTGGCTCCTGACAAAGTAAAGACATGTGTAGGCTGCACAAAGGTCAAAAAGACACAAGTAAATAACGAGTACACATACTGAATAAAGAGCAACCTTTGCCTCTACAATTGATAAACCACCTGTTAATCTGGTCATGTTGAACATGGGTCCTAGACTAACATAGGACATGATAAAGCTTGACTTACAGAACAAGGTACTTTGTAAAATAAATAATTGTGAAACACTTCGGAAGTATACAGTATTATATGGATGCTTAATGATCACAGAAATTATTTTACAACTTAATTGTGGGAAAATGAAAGAAATGGAGTGACTTAACAAATTCAAAAATTGATCAGACTCCATGTTATGAAAGAGATAAAAAGTAAGGTCCATAACTTAATGTCACATTCTGTGAATGTGAAACTTACAATCAGACTTCTCAGCATTTTTAAAACAGGAGAGAAGGTTCTTAGAATTACAAAATGACTTTGGTTATGCAGATAATTAACTTAAAGTGAATGACACTACATTCTGTAAGAACAATCGTCTAAAGAAACAGCAAATGTATGGATGGGCTGGCTTGGCACTGGAGGTGGCAGAGCTGAAAGAACATGGACATGGAGGAACTTCTGCATTTGAGAGGTGACTCTCTCCACAGGAGTGGAATCTTGAAGCCTGTCTTCAAATTCAGCCATGAGCACAGCTAAAATTAGATGGGTTTCTTTTAAAAACAAACAGACTATTTACTGCAATAATAATATGATATAAATTTGGGCCTTGGAGTGGGTTTACTAAAGGCAATAGTGCATGGTGTACCTTTTGTCAGGGATTACAGAACACTGGACTTTTGTTCTATCCCTAGAATTCTGCTGCTGGTCCAGAGAGCTGCATGGAGTAAGGTGAATACAAATGGATATTCAAGTTTTATTGTATTTGGCTACCAAGTTGATTAAAGAAATAGCTTACCATGCCTGTTCACTAGAGGGGCTTTTGGCCTTGAGGTTTTTATACCTTTGGTCCTTGGCTACAATAGTTCATACATAATAAACAGAGATTAAAGTTGTTTCCTATCATGAGATGAATAATATTTAACATAGCTATTCAACGTATCTAACTAATAACCTTTGACCAAGTCACTGGAATAATTTGATTTTTAAAATCAGATTTCATCCTGCTGTGGTGTGAACGGACTCATGACCCCCAACTAAATGTTTGAAATGGGTATTTAGGCACACATAGCTTCCCTAACCTGTAGGGAAGGTCAATGTCCAAATAGTCTTTCATATTTGCAGTTCGTATTTATTCTCTCACAATCATTTTGCACATAGGGTTTGCTCTTTTGAGGTATAATCCCAGGTAATTTATCACTTTTTCTGTACACTAAAATTAAATGGCTTAATTCTCAGGGGATTAGCTGAGAAAACATTTGCTGTTTCGGCCAAACTTCCATAATCTATAGTTCTCCAAGTTGTTAAAATGTCAAATTGAAAGAGGGTCAAGCCAAGCAGCCATAAAGTTCAAAGAGAGTAGACTATATTCTCTCCAGTTATTGCAATTTTTTATGGGTCTCATTGATTTGGGATAATAAATACACATTGCTGTAAGTTTCAGAAACTCAAGAAGATTTTAAGAGAATCCGTTTTAGGAATAAATGTATCACTAAAAAGAGGATTTTGCCAGCAAGGTAGGGAGCTGGCTTTTCCTGAGGGCGGGGAGTGTGTGGAATGCTGGGGTTGTGTTTTCTCACAGATCTCTATTTGATGATTTCCAAACATTTAAAATACTGTATCTGTTAAAAGTATGTTTGAAAAGCTACTGTGGATAGTTGAGGACCACAATTAACAAATTAATGAACTTACTTCCTGATTACCCTTGAGTATAATTGTTAATTGTTGGTAAAGCCTTGGGTCTTTATTGAAAGCGTTATATTTCAAAGCATTGACTGCCTGAATTTCCTCAACTAACACTCAAGTCTTGTGAAATTTAAACGTACTTGTAAAATCTAGATATCTATTAATGCCCATCAATAACCTGTAATCAGGGCCTGAATCTATTAGTAAAACAAATAAGAAGTCTTTGGAATTAAAAGGTAAATACAAGAACTCATGAATATACTAATTGCTTCTTTGTGTTACAGTTGTTAGCCCAAGTTTGGTCCCCAGCAAAGTTTCTTTTTCCTAGCAAAAGAAACTGTGTGTGGCATGCCCCCGTGCATATGCGCAGGTGTGGTTATTACCTCTATGGGGAATTCAGCCTTTTAAGTAGTTTTGAAAAAGAATGATGTGTTACCAGTTTTATTTTACCTGTAATATTTGCATAGACACAGTCCCTTTCCTACCATTATTTGGAAAGCCGTTTTCCTTATTCCTTCTTAGTCATTTCCTCCCTCCTCTTCTCTCTGAGTGGATCTTGAACACTCAGACATTTCCCCACATGGCATGTCTGCCCACATGGGAGCTGGTCTCCTCCCAGCATGTCTTTGCACATCCCAACAAAGGCTGAGTCTGGGTCACAGCCAAGGGCCAGACAGCTGTTTGCTCAGTGAGCAGTGTTGGGGTCATTACTAGCAGACCTGCTTTAGGGATGCCCTGTTGGTGACAGAGAAACAACTGCCCCTGCCAAGCAACCAGCAGGAGGCCCTGTGTTTCCTTTCTCTTTGACCAGGTACCAACCTTGAGCTGTACCTGTGAAAGGCTAAATTGCAAAATGCAGCCAAGTCTTCAAAGAGTAGCCATGAAGTTGCAGGATGCTGTGGAGAGCCAGGTTTGATTGTTTAAAAAAAATATATGCACTTAGGATATTCCCTGTCTGCAGAATGTGTGAAGTAGATCCACCAGACTGTTGCCAGAGCTCTGGGACAGGCACCGTATTAGGTACTTAAGACACAAATCGAACTTCTGTCATTCCAGGACTCACAGACTAGAAGGGAGGACAATTAATTGCAAGACCCTGAGGTGAGGCCAAAGTAGAGGGCTGTACAGGCTGCCAAGGAAGCATCCTCGTCTCCTAGTGTTGACCTCTTTCTCTTTGTTCACAGGTATGTGGTGTGTCCAGGGAGCACTTTCCAAAAGGTCTGTGGACTGGGATTGCAGGATGGACTAGATGTGAGGGAGTGGAGTCTGGGTACAGGAAGGCAAGCAGAACTTACATGTAAGAGTCGGAGAGTCGATCAGGACTTGGTCTTGGTGAGCTTGGTGGAAAAGTAAAGGTTAGATACATATATTTTACACACACACACACACGACGTTCTCACAAACATGAGTTTTTTGAAATATGAACGATAGAGCCCAGAGCAACTTTGGATTCTTTATCAAGAAAAGGAAAATTGAAAATATAGTTTGACAAGTATCACAAACATCACAAAATTTAGAAATATGACACTGTCTTTATTAACTGTCTGACTCACTTCTGTAATGTTTTTTTTCCTATATTTTTTTCTTCATATATTTGATCACCTCTACATATAACTACTTTTGTAATATTATTTTCTCTAAGAGGCTGGAAAGATAAATCAACCTTTACTCTAGCATGATTGATCAAATGTGTTTTTTGTCGTTTTTATTGATGGGATTCATAAGACCTGTAATTTTACTGCTACAGAGATATACCCTTACAAACATAGGAATTCTAAGTTTTTTGTTCAGTTCCCGTTAAAAAAAAAAAAAGGAAAACATGTATGGCAAATGCATAATCGTACTTGCTCATTTTCTGAGTATATTCTGGCAAGAGATGTCATTTTTGGACTCAGTGTGGAAAATAATCAAAATTCTCTATTTACAACTTTAGATGTCTGGTGACTAGAGGAATTTCAAAGACTAGCTTTGGCTTCTCTGAACCTGGCTCCTTCTTCACTACCCACAAACTCAGAACTTCTTCAGGCACATTCCCACTCCTGTAGAGCAAACAAACTTCTTCATTGTTTTGCCCCTTTCTGTCCCAACACAAACTGATTAAGTGCAGTGGATTTTAGGAGTATTATTTTTCCACAAGGAGAGAAGTGATGACAAACCAAATAAATATATGCATCAAATTCTCTATTCAATCTCCCCTTAGTGCAGAGTTTCTCAACCATGTCACTACTGACATTTTGGACCAGGTAATTTTTTGAGGTGGGAGCCTGTCCTGTGCATTGAAGGATGTTTAGCAACATGCCTGTCTTTATATCCCTAGATGCCAAAAATATGCGCCCAGATTCACAACCTAAAAGGTCTCCACACATTTCCAAATGCCCCCTAGAGAGCAAAATCACTCCCACCAGCCTGTCATTGAGAACCACTGGCTTGGACAGATCCCCCCAAATCTCTATGACCATTCTAACACTATTTAACAAGAGAGGACTGTATCAAAGCAGAATTTGCAGTGGGAATGTGACAATAGTCTTTTCCGATTGCAGTTAAAATATTTTTACTTGCAGATTTCGCAAAAACATGTAAACACATTGCTGGGTACTCTCCAGGGTATTGGGAGAGACCTATAAAAAATGAAGGGCTGCCCTGACTGGTGTGCCTCAGTTGGCTGAATATTGTCCTGCAAAACAGAAGGTCGCAGGTTTGATTCCCAGTCAGGGAACATGCCTGGGTTGTGGGTTCAGTCTCTGGTCAGTACATGTAGAAGAGGCAACTGATCAATGTTTCTTTCCCTCTCTTTCTCCCTTCTTTCCCCTCTGCTTAAAATAAATAAAATAAAATAAATAAAATATTTTTCTAGAAAGTGAAGGGTAAGGGCCCTGGCCAGATAGCTCAGTTGGTTAGAGCGTCATCCCAATATGCCAAGGTTGTGAGTTTGATTCTTGGTCAGGGCACATACAAGAATCAGCCAATGATGGCATGGATAAGGAGAACAACAAGTTGAAGTCTCTCTCTCTCTCTCTCTCTCTCAAATCAATTAAAAAAAAAAAAGTGAAGCTTAAGTATGCCTCTGGGGAAGAAAAAGCGTCAAAACAATGACAATGGTGAATGTTTGTAGTTAGTGCTATGGTCCAGAACTGGGCGATTCTTGCTTTGAAAGAGACAAATTCTCATGCAAATATATTAGTTTGTTGAATGGATCATATATACAACCTAATCTCTTATGGATCAACCCACTGGAGAAAACACTGCCATGGCCCAGAAATTGACATAACCTTCTTGGCCAAACAGGGAAGCATAAAGCCGCCAAACTTCTTGGGATCTGTTGGCAATGCAAACTATTTCTTAGGATTAAAAGTAGTAGGGCATTTTATATACCAGCTTATATAGCTTGTGAATTCAGGAGCGATTGAATCAGTCCCAAGTAAGTCTAGATAAATACTATCTTCCCTTAGTTTAACCAGCCTTCATGTGAGACTATTTTCCTTTTGTCCTTGAGATGGAGACCATCTTTGCTCAAGAGGCCTTCATCCTCAAAGATCATACCATCACTAAAGAATTTTAAGTGTTCTGCTGGATACTACTTGAAGAGACACATGTTCATTTCCACAATGCACCTGTTCCTATGGTGGCTTTCCTCCCCACTCATCTCAGTCAAGAACACTACCTAAGCACTAGCCTTCTTTTTTGCTTCTTCAGAGTAGCAAAAATAGCTTGTATGTACTCAGGGCTTATCAAGAGCTCAAACCATCTTAAACATTTTTATGTGCATTAATCTAATTTCATCAATACAGAAGCCCTGTGGGGTTGGCAATAGATAAGACTGAGGTTTAGAGAAATGAAGACATTTGCCCAAGACTCCACAGTTAGGAAATAGAGATCCAGGCAATCTCACTCCAGGGTCTGAATGCTTCACTTTCATTATAAACACTGTGATTTGTAATGATTTCTGTGTGACTTAGGTCCATATGGATACAAAGCAGGTTATGGTGATTGGACTAGAAAAGCCTTGACAACTTCCCTATTACCATATGACAGACAGCACTGGAATGTCTTTAATACGAATTATCCAATGGAAGTTCTATGATGAACTAAGATAGAGAATAACACACACAGAATTTCAAAATTGTCAGGAATTGATTTGGTTATCCATAGGATATACAGGTATTCCTATGTTTCATATAGACCTAGATTCATGTATTTCTATTTAACATACAGACAGACATCCATGTATATATTCAGGAGTATCAAAGATTTTTGATTGCAGAATAACTTCATTAGATGTAAATAACATTCTTGGAAAGTGACCTCTTCCTCTTTTCCTGATAAAACACTTAAATGATGTTCTCAACTTTGCATACTAGGAATCCTTTGGAGATTTGTATACATGTGTGAGTGCATGCACGTTTCCATAAGGACAATTCTCTTTCTTGCTTTTGTGGTACCACCCTCACAAACCTATGATTCACAACAGGAATGTAGTTTGGAACTTCTGCTATGCAAGCAGCTGCAGATAGTTCAAATACCATTGTACATGTGATCCAAGACTTGCTATAAATTTGCCCCTAAAAATAAAGTAACAAGTGACTGAGCAGCAATAGGAATTAATCACTGCAGCGTGTGAATGGAATGTGCTAGGCTCTACCTCAAAATCCTTTTATAAAAAGATTGATATAATTAAAACAACAACAGCAACAAAAAATGAAAACACCTAAAGATGTTATATTTGAGCAAATGTGCTGCAAAATTTTGGAAAGAGGATTTTTTTTTTTTTTTTTTTAAGGAAAGACATGGTAAAAATGTGTTTCCACATCTTCTATGTTATTGGAAATAGGATGATATTACATCACTGAAGAATTTATCATACAGAGGAATTTAAATTGGATTAAATCTTGGAACACTGGGATTTTTTGAAGGCCGAGGGGATAAATGAGCCTCTCAGTTAAGCTGTTTGCCATGACAGGAAATAATCTCACAGTTAAAATTTCTACCACAATTTGTAGCAATAGTCACTTTGGTGATTCAGAAATGTGGATAACCATTTGGAAAACCCAGACACCTCAAGTTTTCAAAAGTGGATGTGAACAATTGAGTTATTTAAAAACAATTAACCAACCAAAGACAAAAACAAAGAATATGACTTCCTGAAATATGCCTTTTTCCTATGACTGCAACAGATTCAGTATCCAAGTCCAATAGCCCCTGTCCCTCTTACCCCTAATAGTTCCTCCAAAAGATGGAGAAAAAGAAGGAAGGAAGGAAGAAAGGAAGGAAGGAAGGCAAAGTAGAAGGAAGGAAAGAAAACCGACAACACTAACCAGAAGAAGAAGAAAGAAAAAATAACACTAACCAGTGCTAATGAAAAGGTCACTAATCAGACAGTTCAGAAAGGCCTCTGATTCTGAGCACAACACAGGTAAGAAAGTGTTTGGGCCGTTTGAAAGCAAATTTGATTGAAGATGAATTTTTGGACAAGGGGAAAGTGAAAGAAATTTCTAAAACCCACTTGAATTACCAAAGATGAAAGGTTAAAAGCTTTCAAGACCCAACACTACATTAGCAACTGAACAGTAAATACCATCAACAGAGACATAGAAGAATTAGCAAAACAAATATTAAATGAAGAGAGGGGGAAAAAGAATTCATTACAGAAGCCAAAAAAGTTTCCTTTTCTTTGTATACCAAAATTGATTTTGCCATTTTAGACGGAAGTACTAATGGGTAATTTCTCTTTAATGCTTTCTAAACAAGTGCACAAAATCACTCTCAACGCCAAAGGGACACAGGGATCAACACAGGTAGATTTTCCTGGACAGCTTTGCCGCTGCTCCACACTGTATTGGGAGCTGTGAGTGTTTTTAAAATGAAAGATGATGTGTTATGGTCTGCAGCACTCTTAATCTTACATGAATTAGGCTTAAAACCACACACTATAAACTTGGTTTCCAAGGTTCTCGTTGGTTTCTAGGAGAGCTGTGTTGCAGGGAAAAACTACTATGGTTATATCTTATTAATTTAACATTAAAACACTTTTCCAGATCTCTGACAAATATTACTTTTGTATCATTATTGGTCTCTAGTTTCTTTTCTGTCTAGAGCAGTCAAATGATTTTTAAGGAAAAATGTACTTCAGCCCATGATAGTATCATGTTATTATATAACAGTAGTAAATAAACTTTATAATGATGACCCTGCATTATCAAAAAATGAATAAATTATGTTCAATGGCCTCTTTAAGAAGGCAAGAAAATGCATTATTGTTTCTAATAATGGTTATTTTTTTTCAAGGTTCAGAAGAAAAGTACCTCAACATAATCAAGGCCACCCATGATGCTAACATGGTGAAAAAAGGAAAGAGTTTTCTCTAAGACCAGGAATAAAGGATATCTACTCTTGCCACTTCTATTCAACATAGTACTGACTGTACTAACCAGATCAGTTAGTCAAGAAAAAGCAATAAAAGGCATCCAAATTGGAAAGAAAGAAGTAAAATTATCTCTGTTCACAAATGACATTGTATTATATGTAGAAAATTGAAAATATTCCACAACAAAACTGTTAGAACTAATGAATGAGTTCAGCAAAATTGCAGGATCTAAAGGTAACATTAAAAAATCAGTTGTGTTTTTTCTTTTTTTGCACAATAAACAATTCAAAAAGGAAATTAAGAAAACAAACTCATTTGTGATAGCTTCAAAAATAATAGAATATTTAGGACTAAACTAAACCAAGGAGGCAAAGACTTGTAGACTGAAAGTTAGGAAACATTGCCTAAAGAATTTAAAGAAGATACAAAAATAAAAAAAATAAAACCTCCTGTGTTTGTGGATTGAAAAAATTAATAATTTTAATATGTCCATATTACTAAAAGTAATCTACAGAGTAAATGCAATCCCTATCAAAATTCCAATGGTATTTTTTTGCAGAAATTAAAAGAAAATCTAAAATTTGAAATCACAAAGGACTAGGAGTAGTCAAAATAATCATGAGAGAGAAAAGAAAAAGCTGGAGGTTACATGTCTCCCAATTTTAAGATATATTACAAAGCTATAGTAAGCAAAACAGTATGGTTCTTGCATAAAGATAGACATATAGACCAATGGACAGAATAGAGTACCCAGAAATAAGACCTAGTGTGGATGGTCAGATGATCTTCCATAAGTGCACCAAGACTACATAATGGTGAAATGATAGTCTGTCTTATCAATAGATAGTATTGGAAAAACTAGATATCTACATGCAAAAAAATAAAGATAGACCCTTACACCATATACAAAAAGTAACTCAAATGAATTAAAGACCTAAAACATAACTATAAAACTCTTGGAAGAAAACGTAGGGGAAAAGCTTCATGACATTGGAATGGGCAATGATTTTTTGAATATGACACAAAATGCAGAAGCAGAAAAACAAAACTAACAAATGGGATGGCATCAGACTTAAAAACTGCTTAGCAAAGGAAGTGATCAATTAAATGAAGAGGCATCTATAAAATATTTGCATATCATAGATAAGAGATTAATATCCAGAATACAAGTTATATAAAGAAGTACTATAACTCAATAATAAAAACAAATAACCCAATTTAAAAATGGGTCAAGAACCTGAATAGATATTTCTTCAAAGAAGATATACAAGTGATCAGAGCAAATGAAAAGCATCACTAATCATCAGGGAAATCCAAGTCAGAACCACAATGAGATATCACCTCACACAGGTTAGGATGGCCACTGTCGAAAAAACAAAACAAAACAAAATCCGCAGAAAACAGTAGTGTTGACAAGAATATGGAGAAATTGGAACCTTCATACACTGTAGGTGGAATTGTAAAATGGTAGTTATGGAGGCTACTTAAAAAAATTAAAAATAGATTTATCATATTATCTTGCTTTCCCACCATGGGTATATATCTAAAAGAATTGAAAACAGGATCTTGAAGAGATATTTACACACTCTTATCATTGTAGTGTAAGTCACAATAGCTAAGATGTGGAAGCAACTTAAATGTCCATCAAGGGTAAATGGATAAAGACAATGTGATATGTACATAAAATGAAATATTATTCAGCCTTAAAAGAAGGAAATCCTGGCATTTTCGACATCGTGGATCACTTTTTTTCCTCATTTATTTTATTTTATTGTTGTTCAATTACAGTTGTTCCAGGTTTTTCCTCATTGCTCTCCCCTGCCCCAGCCCCGCTCCCCAACTCCCACAGTCAATCCCCACCCTGTTGTTTATGTCCACCGGTCCTTTATACTTCTTCCTTGATTAGACCCTTCCCCGTCTTTTCCTCATTATCTCTTCTCCCATCTTCTCTTGTCGTTGTCAGTCTGTTCCTTGTTTCCACGTCACTAGTTCTATTTTGCTCATTTGTTTGTTTTGTTCATTAGGTTTCACTTATAGGAGAGATCATACGGTATTTGTCTTTCACCACCTGGCTTATTTCACTTAGCATAATACTCTCCAGTTCCATGTTGTCTTGAAGGGTAGTAATTCCTTCTTTCTTTCTGTTGTGTAGTATTGCATTGAGCAAAGGTACCACAGTTTTTTGATCCACTAATTTACTGATGGGCACTGAGGCTGTTTCCAGCACTTGGCTATTGTAAAGTGCTGCTATGAACATAGAAGTGCGTAGGTTCTTTTGAATTGGTGTTTCAGTATTCTTCGGGTATAATCCTAGCAGTGGAATTGCTTGATCAAAAGGCAATTCCATTTTTAGTTTTTTTGAGGAAATTCCAAACCGTTTTCCACAGTGGCTGCACCGGTCTGCATTCCCACCTACAGTGCAACAGGGTTCCCATTTCTCCACATCCTCACCAGCACTTGTTGTTTGTTGATTTGTTGATGATGGCCATTCTGACCAGTGTGAGGTGTTATCTCATTGTGATTTTAATTTGCATCTCTCTGATGGCTAGTGATGTTGAGCATCCTTTCATATGTCTATGGGCGCTCTATGTGTCCTCCTTGGAGAAGAGTCTGTTCAGGTCCTTTGCCCATTTTTTAATTGGATTGTTTGTCTTCCTGGTATTGAGTCATATGAGCTCTTGAGGACATTTTAAGTAAAATTAACTATCATAAAAAGATCAATACTGCATGATTTCACCTACATAAATTACTGTATTTTTTGCTACATAAGATGTACTCCCCTCCGCCCCCAAAAGTGGGGGGAAATGTCTGTGTGTCTTATGGAGCGAATATTGCATCACAGACCGTGATGTGTATTACCTGACCTGTCAGTGGTGGTGGCAGCTGTTAGAAGAGAAAGCAATAGGTCCATGCGAAACCCCTGGAGACACTTAAATGCCCCACTTCACTGTTGAATCTCAGGGCATCTGGTCAGTTGCCGTCTGCCTCTGCCCATCACCCAGGACCTGGGAGAGTGCAGAGAGTCACCTGACACTCCCAGCTACAACCATTGACCTGTCAAATCAGCTGAGGCTAATAACGGGTATGAGGCACGGTGCCAATTGCCAATTGTCTTTGACACTGGGTGGGGCCTGTGTCAGTAGAACTGCCTCAAATCACCAATCACTGTGTCTTAAGCTGTGCCAATCACGAGAGGCAGATGGGTGGAGCTGAAGTAACATGCTCTTGGCTGGCTACTGGCTCTGTTAGATGCTACAGCTGTCTCGTCTACCTCCATACTGTTTCCAGTGCACACCAGATTTCTGTGTGAGGAGGCCAGCAGTAACTGGGTGAGCAGCCATAAAGGCTGAAGTTTGTAGTATATAAAGGGAGTTATGGTGGGGTCACTATTCTAGTAGTAACACAGGCACTGAGGGGATTAAGGGGTATCACTAGCCATAACAGGCGCTGGGGGTAGTCCACTAGAACCTGTAACTAGGATAGTGATACTCTCAGTGACTGTTACAACTAGTGATACCTCTTAACTCCCTCAATGCTTGTTATTAAAGGCCCCCATAAGTTCTGACAGTAGAGATGGTGAGTTCTTGGGGTTCCCAGAAAACTAGAGGAGTACTTGAACCTTAAAGTCTCTCCTCATTTGTTAATGACAGTGATGATGGTTCTTAATACCGCTATTGCCTGCTGTTCACTTTACATGGTTGAAATATTATTGTGTTATATTTTATTAAACATTTTAGTACACCAGTTGGTTCAGAATTTTTTTTCTTGTTTTCCTCCTCTAAACCTAGGTGCGTCTTATGGTCAGGTGCATCTTATAGTGTGAAAAATACAGTACTTAAATTAGCAAAACTTACAGAAATGAAGCAGTAGTAGTCAGGGGCTGGGGGAAAAGAGAAATGGAGAGCTGTTCCGTGGGTATAGCATTTCAGTCACATGAGATGACAGCGTTCTAGAGCTCTGTTGTACCACCACGTGCATATAGGGAACAAGTGTGTATTGTACACTTAAAATTGTTAAGAAAATTTGTTATGTGCTTTTTATAGAACAATAGAAAATTTAACTGCTATATATATATATTTTTGTGTGTGTGTGTGTGGGGGGCTTTTATTACCTTTGAAAATCATCCCCAGTTCCTTAGGGCTTTTTGGTAACAACCAGAGCCCAAGCATGTCTCCTTTAGGCATGACATTCCAGTCAACATCTTGGTCAAGAAAACCTCTATTAACAACTGGTATTATAAGTTTTATGCAAAGAAACTTATGTCATTACTTACTTCTTTAGAATGCCAAACTCTGGAGGGATCAGATAGGGAAAAAAATATACAGTGTGAAGGAAAATCCTTGTCCTTCTAATATTCACTGAACTGGCATTTCCATTCTTCATATTTTTATTTTTCCCCCACTAAAATTTTTTTTTGTTTGTTTTTTCATTACAGTTGTCCCACATTTTCCCCCCTTTTGCTTCCCTGCACCCTGCCCCCCTTCTCCCACATTCAGTCCCCACCCAGTTGTCTATGTCCGTGGGTCATTTGTACATGTTCTTTGACTAGACCCTTCCCCTTCTTACCCCCTTCTCTCCCTCCCCCCTCCCCCCTTGTTACTGTTAGTCTGCTCCTTGTTTACATGCCTCTGGTTCAATTTTGCTCATTTGTTTGTGTTGTTCATTAGTTTCCTGTAATAGGTGACAGCATAAGATATTTTTCTTTCGTTGCCTGGCTTATTTCACTAAGCATAATTCTCTCTAGTTCCATCCATGTTGTTGCAAATGGTAGAAGTTCCTTCTTTCTTTCTGCCGCATAGTATTCCATTGTGTAAATGTACCACAGTTTTTTGATCCACTCATCTACAGATGGGCACTTAGGTTGTTTTCAGTACTTGGCTATTGTAAATAGTGCTGCTATGAACATAGGGGTGCATAGGTTCTTTTGAATTGGTGTTTCAGGATTTTTCGGATATAATCCTAGCAATGGAATTGCTGGTTCAAAAGGCAGTTATATTTTTAGTTTTTTGAGGAAATTCCAAACTCTTTTCCATAGTGGCTGCACCAGTCTGCATTCCCACCAGCAATGCACCAGGGTTCCCATTTCTCTGCATCCTCGCCAGCACAAGTTGTTTGTTGATTTGTTGATGATGGCCATTCTGACTGGTGTGAGGTGTTATCTCATTGTGGTTTTTATTTGCATCTCTCTGATGGCTAGTGATGTTGAGCATCCTTTCATATGTCTATGGACCCTCTGTATGTCCTCTTTGTAGAAGTGTTTGTTCAGGTCCTTTGCCCGTTTTTTAATTGGGTTGTCTGTCTTCTTGGTGTTGAGTCGTATGAGTTCTTTATATATTTTGGAAATCAATCACTTGTCTGAGGTATCATTGGCAAATATATTTTCTCATATGGTTGGTTTCCTTTTCATCTTGCTGATGTTTTCTTTAGCTGAGCAGAAACTTTTTAGTTTGATGTAGTCCCATTTGTTTATTCTTTCCTTTATTTCCCTTGCCTTAGGAGATATATCAGTGAAAATGTTGCTATGTGGGATATCTGAAATTTTCCTGCCTATTTTTTCCTCTAGGACTTTTATGGTGTCACGGCTTACATTTAAGTCTTTGATCCATTTTGATTTTATTCTGGTGTATGGTGTAACTGCTATACTTTTATAGTTCTTGTAGCTTTTAAATTTAAGTAAATTTAAATAATTTCTGTTTTTTATTATACTCTCAGTTCTTCCTCTGGATGTTATCTAGTTTCTAATCCTGTCTTAAGTAATAAATAATGTTTCGGGTGAACACCTGAATATGACCCTATCTCTCTTATAAATATATGGGCTTTGTGTACAGCTTCTTCTCTAAAACCTATTTCCTTACTTGTTCTTCATAAATATATATGTATATTTAAAATTACAGGTAAATAGGAAAAATAATTACACAAAAGTGTAGATAGCGAGAAGTCTCTCTTCCATTTCTATTCCCCAACCCCCATCTTCTTCATCAGAGCAAACAATTGTCCTGACAATCTTGTAGAAGTTTCCAGAGACATATAACTTTAAAAGAGAATACACACAGTGGGAAAATGCAATAAAATTGTTCTGTGTTTTTCTTCTTTCACTAAATAACAGATGTTAACGATGTATTTATTATCTCATATTTTTATGTATCTCATTTTTTAAATAATTTATTTACTTGTTTATTTTTGGAGAGAGGGGAAAGGAGAAAGAGAGGGAGAGAACCATCACTGTGTGGTTGCTTCTCACTCACGCCCCAACTGGGGACCTGAAGTGCAACCGAGTCATGTGCCCTGACTGGGGATTGAACCAGTGACACTTGGTTCACAAGCCGATGCTCAATCCACTGAGTATATGGATCTCATTTTTAATGTTACATAATAATAGATTTACTCAGTAAATCAAGTTAATTTAATTAGTTCTGTGTGGATGCCCTGGCTGGTTTAGCTCAGTGGATTGAGCACCAGCCTACGAACCAAAGTGTGACTGATTCGACTCCCAGTCAGGGCACATACTTGGGTTGTGGGTCAGGTTTCTGGTTGGGGGCGCCTGAGAGGCAACCACACGTTGCTGTTTCTCTCCCTCTCTTTCTCCCTCCCTTCCCTCATTTCTAAAAATAAATAAATAAAATCCTAAATAATCAGTTCTGTATGGATATATATGGTGGTTTTCATATTTTTATCGCCTCAAACTCTAAGAATTTGCATTCTTAGAGTTTGAGGCGATAAAATGAAGGCCCATGTGCAACTCCAATTCCTAAAGGAGGTAATAGAAGAAATATGTAAGCCTATCATAAATCCAAGGCAGATAAATTAAAACCATTCAAACTTACCACGAGAGCTACAACTTCCTATATTGAGATGTTTAGACGGCATGATGCAGCAGTAAGTATGATGCTGAAATGAGCACCGGGGCTGATGGGTGATACCCATCTGTCCAGCATGGTTGATCCAGAAGCTGTGGAGCCATGTTTATACATAAGTGAGCCCCTGAAAGTGTGAATTATGAACACGAACAGTAAAATTAGTAATATGTGTACAAGTCAAATATCAATACATGCACAAAAATGTCAAGGAAAGCTTCATTTGTGAGTTTCTGCAGGATAAATTAATGCATTGGAGGTATCTAATGTGTTGAAATTTGGCACTTAGCATTGTGTACTGTGTATTGATTTTGATAATAGTTTAAAAATATATAAAGAAAATAATTTAAAGAATGAAATCTCAGTTCCTCTCAGATTGGCAAGGATATGGGAGATGAGTACTGACATGCATTGTTTATGAGAACATCTCCTTGTAGAAGTTTAGGAGAGAAAATTGGCAGTTTTAATAAAACATGCATATATCTTTTGATAGCTCATGTTTTGGGACTTTCCCCAAATATATACATGTATGTGTAAAATGGTTTTAATTATAGCACTATATGTACTCCCAAAAATTATGAACTCTCTAAATTTCCAAAGCCATGGGATTATTTAAATATATCACAGTGTGAATTGCTTTAGATTAATACGTAGCTGATTAAAAGAATGAATGTATGTGCATTAATTGATTGGAAGAAAAGGTTTCCAAGGTACATACTCCATTTAGTAAATAGAGCAAGGTAGAGAACATTTGTGTATTTCTCTTTTTCAGGGTGAGAAACGAGAAAGATATATATCTGCACACATCTATTTGTAAGAAAAATTTCACAACAAACTATTGATACAGTTTACTTCAGGGGGGTGGGTTTAGGATTTAAGGTGGGAGACAGACTGACCCTTCAAATTTTTCTTGCATTATTTCATGTGTTTTCTTCATAATCATAAATGCATATTTCAAAATATAAATTGAAATAAAATATTTATGGGAGCACTACAATGTTTTTATAAAATTAACTTAGAAAATAGCTTTTCAAAGAATCCCCTCTTAAACAGAAGACAGTGGTGAACATTCAGAGGATGGCAATATAACTTCCAGCTTATTCAATTATGGAAAATCAGAAGACTCCAGGTTCTTGGATTTTCAAATTAGAAAGTTTTGAAATGAACTTTCAAAGACTTCTTCAGAGAAGATATTATCAAGGAAGATGAAGGTAAAAAAATTTAGCTCCAGAAGAACAAAAGATGGCTGAGATTTAGGTGGGTGAAATGTCACTAGAGCAGTTGCCAAAGACTTGGCTTTGTTGGGTAGAGGAGGAAATTTTGTAGGAGTTTTTGGGACCTGCTTCTACAAAATCACTTGGAGTGCCATTTCGTTAGGCAGTAAATTCTTACCATGTGGTTCATAGTCTCTCCCAGACTGATAGCACCAACGTACAAATTCTGCATACTTTTGTAATTGAGATATGAGGAAAACTCCTATTTTAATTATTCTTTGTTATTATTCTTTTCTTAGCTTAAAAAGATTAAAATTTTTTTCTATCATAAAAAGAAAACATGAATAAAATAAACATCTCAAGAAAAATTAAAAAGAACAATATTCACTGCTCAAAGAGAACTTTTATTGTCTGGTAGATTTCCATGTTTTTTTGTTTGTTCGCTTATTTAATTTGAGCTTTTATATGGATGTGAGCATAATGTCTGTATCATTTCATTTCCTGTTCAGACAGGCCAAAGAAGCACTCTTCAGGGCCTTGCACTATAATAAAGATGTAAGGGGACCTGGATTATTATTATCATGAAACAGTGACAACCAACCAAAACAGTCATAAAATTCCTCAGGAAAATATGGTAACAGGTTATTGAAGGTAGATTTGGAGAGCAGAACTGAGAAGGGATATGGATATAACAATTAAATTCAGGGACCAGGAGGGTTCTTGATTTGCCATACGTGACAAGTTTCTAACTTGCAGGAAGGGAGAGGGATAATATGTGTTCTTGTTGGGTGTATTCCCAGCCACAGCTCTTCCTGATCTGGCAGAGTTCCCCAGTGGGGGAAAGAGCATCTATTTGCAAAACCAGCCTTGGTAAAATTGAACTGGGAGTGCTTTAACTTCAGAGAACCCAATTATAAGCAGGTTAAACAAAATAGGTCTTTAGTTTTCTCACATGATAGGTTCTGAAGGCTGCTACTAGCTTCCATTCAATGGATGGATGATATTAGGGCTGGCATTTTGTGATCCTTCATGCCTGCATATTTTTTTTTTTTTTTTAAGAGAGAGAGAGGGAGAGGGAAAGAGAGAGAAACATCGAGGGGCTGCCGTCTGCACATGCCTGACCCAGGTATGTACCCTGACCGGGGATCGAACCCTCAACTTTTTGGTGTATGGGAGAATGATTCAAGACACTGAGCCACCTGGCCAGGGCCCTTCATGGCTGCGCATTATGGTCACAAGGCAGCTGCTGCTCTGCAGACACCATGACTGCTTCTTAGGCAGGAAAATGGGAAAGGGCACACCAGCCAAAAGTGCTTCCTTTTATCAGGAAATCAAAAGCTATCTCCAAACCCCCATGCCTGCTTGTTTCTCACTGGCCAAAAATGAGTCAAGGAGCCACCCAACCTGCCAGAGAGACTGAGCAGAAAGCTTTGTGGCTGACCATAGTGCTATGTCACATGAAATCAAAATTCTGTTCATAGCAGATATGGGAAACAGTCATCATGCATGTAGACAGCTCACTTTATTTGCCACAAGGACAAAAGTTATCCACTTCGTGTTTCTTATTTGCAACATGTATGTATAATACATCCTTCCTTTGCTTGCTGCCCCAGAGGTCAGTGTTGTAGAAGATCGATGAGGATGGGACTCCAGATTTGCTGAGGATGTGACAGCACTGAGCAAGGGGATAGGTCAGTAGGGGAATGTGAGCTTTCCTGGCAGCCAAGGGTTATCCAGGTAACTGAATCTCAAAGTAGACCATCACTGCCTAGGGGAATGGCCACCTCATGTCCACCTTGAGCCTATGAGGGGCTCTGTGAAAAAGCCCACTCATAAGCTTGACTATTCAAGGCCATCTTGTCTCATCACATGTAGTCATACGAGTGGGAAATGGACATTTTCCTTTCCCTGCATTTTAACCCAACATCAGAGGCAAGCTCTGGGGAAAAGAGAGGGTGTGAGTGAGAGAAAGCTGAGTATACTCTTCACGTTTAGGTTATGGAAGAAAGAGAATAGACTCCAACTGGGTGGGGGAAGTAAGCTCTGGATTACATGTGTTGCATGAAGTGGACTGAATCTTACAAACCTAGATGAAACTGTACTGAATAATGTGAATGCTTGAAAAACTATGGAATCAGACTGAGGTATTGTAAGGGAGCTGCTACTCAGCAAAAGAGGAGGATTTGAGAAATCACAGCAACAGAAGCAGTTATAGGTTGAATTGTGTCTCCCCCAAAAGATATGTTGAAGGCTTAAACCCCGTACCTGTGAACATGACCTTATCTGGAAATAGGGTCTTTGCAGATGTAATCATGTAAAAATAGTCACATTGAATTAAGGTGGCTCCAGTCCAACATGACTGGGATCCTTATAAGAAAAAGGAACCCTGGATGCAGAGATATTAAACAGAGAGAGAATGCCTCGTGAGGACAGCAGCAAGGGATTGGAATGATTCAACTGGAAATGAAGGGGAACCAAGGATTGACAACTACCTTCACAAGCCAGTAAAAGGCAAGACGGGTTTCTCTCCAGAGGGACCATAGCCCAGCTGACACCTTGATTTCATATTTCTAGCCTTTAGAACTGTGAGAGAACAAGTTTCTTTTGTTTTAAGTCCCCAACTTTGTGGTACTTTGTGATAGTAGCCCTAGGACAGAAGAAAAATTGTTTTCTATGTATACCTCTAATGTTGTGAGACTGTCCATTCAACCAGGATCTAATAATACCATCTTCGATATGGACTGATACCTTCCTCACTATACTATCTTCAGTGACAACTTAATGTCATCTTCCTTCCCTGAGCTAAATAGAAAACATTCTTTAAGTGCCTTGATTTTTTTCCCTAAAGCAGAAACATGTCAGGCTCTTCTTGCATAGAGAATGCATAGTGTTTTTGCTTTGGTTGTTAAGCATTTTTTATTAGGTGCACAGAACTTATCAGAGATAAGTTATTAAGTGCTAATCTCTCTTAATATTATCTAAGAGAAGATATAGCTCTGTCTCCTCTGTATTGCTTTCTTTCTTTTTCTTCTATATTTCTTTTTGCAAGGAGGACAAATTTATTTCCACAGGCTTGAAACTCTATGTCCTTTTATTGCAGAACTGTACATGAGGAAAAATCAAGGAGAAGCTCTAGTCTTTCTATCTGTCCATGGTGGTCTTATTCTGACTCTTGGCTGCCATGGCAACAAGACTTGGATTTTAGTCATTCTCTTATCTCACCTAACTAGTAATATATGTATTTGCATAGTTGGATGAGTAGGGAGATGTAGGTGAGTACCTAATATTTATAGAGGATTCAGGGTATTCACAGAGTATCTGTGCTATTTTATTTGAAGTTTCTTGGCTAAGCTCTTTAAGCGTTTTGCAACTTGCTTTCTGCTTCTTATATAACTTTAATTTTTTTTCTAAACATTTAAAATGATTTTAACACAATAGAAGTTGGCAGTATTAAGTTTACTATGATTTCCTCATATCATTTTTACTTTAGAGAATACTAAATGAAATTTTACCAAATCATATTTTGAGTTTTCCAATAAATGCTGATTTTTTAAACGAAAAGATGGATTCTTATATAATCTTAAACCAAAAATTTGGTTTAAGATTAAAAAAATGTTTGATGTTTGATTTCTTTAAAAGGACAATACCCATATAATTATGACACACTCATTATATTAGGATATTACTTCATTTTCTAAGGTTTGTACAGTGGAATATATATTTGTCATTTGAGCATGTTTGAGATATTTTTTACTGTAAACATGTTTTTAATTGGCAAGTATAAATACTACTTGTTAAATCTCCTAATTCTTATAAAATTCAAGTTAATATTTAACACATAAAACAAAATAAGAAATAAAGAAACACTTAATGCTAAAGTTTCACCATTCAAAAGTGCTTTAAAGTTTTCTGAACTTAATTTGAACCTTTCTTTGTATTTAGGGACCATTAAGGAGTCTGAGAGTGACAGACGCATCATTTGACGTTTGCCCCTAAAATAACTTTAATTTTTTGAATGAATATTTGAAGGCAGCATTAGAGAGCAGTAAACCCAAGAGAGAATTAGGGGAGGGAATTATTTCTAGAGTACCGTGTTCTGTCTGGTGTTTCTTCTCTTCCTACAGAAGGGTAATTTGAAGTGCACAGGTACCTTGGCAACAAGATGAGTAGGGAGACCAGTCACCAAGATAAGAATTACAGAAGGAAAATGGAAATTCGAACTCCCTGGCTTTTCCCTTCTCTCTTTTTGCTCTCTTGGTTCCTGACTCTGCCACCCAAGTCATGAACATGGGAATGACTTTCATGATACAGCCACACACAGCATAGTGATGATTCAGTCAATGAAAGACCACATATATGAAGGTGGTCCCATAGATTACAATGGAGCTGAAAAATGTCTATGCCTAGTGATGTGTAGCCACCATAACATTGTAGTGCAACACATTGTGCACGTGTTTGTGGGGATGCTGGTGTAAACAAACCTACTGCACTGTCAGTCCTATAAAAGTACAGCGCATGCCCTTTTGTGTGAAAAGTACGTTATAGTGAACTTCTGAAGAGTGAAATCATAGAGAGAAAAAAAAATTGAGTTTTATTTGAAAGGTCATAGTTCTCCTTACACCAAAATGTATGTAGGATAAAATAAAATACTGAATTTTAGTAAAAACAAATATATATAGCACATATAATTATGTACAGTACATAATATTTGATAATGATAATATACGTTGATGTTACTAGTTTATGTATTTACTGTGCTATATAGTCTATCGCTTCAGCCCTGGCTGGTTTGGCTCAGTGGATTGAGCGTCGGCCTGCGAGCTAAGTGTCGCTGGTTCGATCTTCCAGTCAGGGCACATCAGAGAAGGAAAACTCTGACTCCAAAAAACCTCCGCTGCCTTGCGGCATACCTCTTCAGGGGAAAGGCTAAGGGAGTAAACCCCGACAGAAAATCCGGAGCCGGAGTCCCTAAAGCGGTTTGACGTTGCAGTCAACACCGGCAACTCCTGCGGCACACCTGAAGCCAAGCTGTATTGACTCCGTCTTTCCCTTGGACCCTTCAGCTGCGAAGAGAGGGGGGGTCTGCTGCATGGGCAACAGCAGACCCTCCATATCACCCTGCCCAGGCTCTGTAGCTTCAGCTTCACTGGAGAGGACACTCCAGCGTCATCACAAGATGTCGATTCAACACGGGAGGAGACAGATACCGTGTCACTCCCGAGTCGGACTGCACAGCCATTCTCGGCGGTGCAGATAGACTCTTAAGAAGCTACACCATCGTCTCTCGAGACGGACGGCTGCCGCCGCCGACGAGTCTATCGCTATTTTCAAGTGTACTCTTTCTAATTATTAAAAAGAAAGTTTGCTGGGTAACAGTGTGCTGTGTGACACCAGCAGCAGCTCACACATCTAGTGTTTACTGTATCTCTTGATTGCATCATTTTTCTCTTGTGCTGAATTTAATCTTGTGCTGTTTTGTATAGTAACATGAGGTATAGGTTTGTAGCCTGGGAGCATGCTGCACCATATACCCTAGGTGTGTCGTAGGCTCTATCATCCAGGTTTGTGAGATGCACTTCATGATGTTCGCACAACAAAGCTGCCCAGCAACGCATTTCTCAGAATGTATCCCTGTTGTTAATTGCAGCATGACTGTACTCTTATTAATATCCAAGTCTGATGTTACCTCCTTCACACAGTAATTCAGTCCTTCCTTTTGATCCTTTGAAATTGTTCACAAGGACAATTCCAATAGGCCTAGCCTTATTTCCAATCTAAATGTGATGCTGATATTAGAGAAATCTCCCTGAACCACAAATATGATCATATTACCTGATTAAAAACTTTGGAGACTTCTCAATGCCTTTAGGATGATTCTTAATTTCTAGAGCTGGTCCTTATCTTCTTACCAAACTGTACCTTTCACTCTGGGCTTCTTAAACCTTCACTCATAGCCAGGGTCATTGTGTCTGGGGTGGCTGCTGGTAAAATGCTCGTGGTGCCCTTCACAAGAAGTCTCTGTGACCAATGTTCCCTCTCCCTGAAATGCTTTTTTCCTGCCCTATATTTCTTTTATGGAACCATCTTTCTTTTTTTTTCTTCTCTTATGCAAAAGCTTTATTTTTACAAATTTAGTGAGCTCTTAAATAGACACACTAAGTGGGAGTTTCTCACATAAAACTTCTTAGTAGGTGCCTTCTGATAAGCAGCACTGGATGGTTTGCATTCTCCAAGGTCATAACTTCCTTCATTCTTCTTTCTCATGCGATACACCACCCAGAGGATAAGGAAAATCACAAAGATCACTTCACCAGCAATGACTGCTGCCAGGACTTCTGTTCTTTTAAACAGATCATCTGGGTGCTTCTCAGTATACACATGTGTATCCTCTTCAGCTGGGTCCATTTTTCTTTCTCTCTTTTTAAAAAATCTTCACCTGAGGATGTGTTTTATTGATTTTTTTAGAGAGAGAGAAAGGGAGAGAGAGAAAAACATCGATGTGAGAGAGCAACATTGATTGGTTTCCTCCCTTATGCTCCCTCACCAGGGATCGAACCCACTACTTAGGTATGTGCCCTGAGTGGGGAACAAACTTGCAATCTTTTGGTGTATGGGACAATGTTCCAATCAACTGAACAACTTGGCCAAGGTTAGGTCCATTTTTCTTCCTGAGTCAGAGAGGTAAATTTTCTCTTTCATCAATTTCTTCAGGTGACTTCGTCTGAGCAGTTATTTTGTTCAGCATCCTCAGCATTGTGGCTTCCACTTTTTGAGTGTCACTAGTGAACAGTATCATTGGAAGTGGTTGAGATGTTGTCAGCTCTGGACTCTGCATGTCCTCATAATCTCCCAAGCCTGATGCAGAAGCATAGTCATCGCCATCAATAGAAGTGCCCCTGAAGTATCTTCAATGGAGCTGTTGCCAAGGTACATCTTTTTTTTTTTTTTTTTTTTAATCCTCACACTGATTTTTTAGAGAAGGAGAGAGAGGAAGAGAGTGAGAAACATTGATCAGTTGCCTCCACATGCACCCTGATGGGGATTGGACCTGCAGCCCAAGTATGTGCCCTGACTAGGAATCAAACCTGCTACCTTTTGGTGTACGGGATGATGTTCCAACCAGTTGAGCCACCAGGGGCCAGGGCTAGGTCTTTATCAGACATAAATTTTGGCCTCTGTTAGACTTCCCTCTAAGCTGGAAGAGACCAAGACATCATCTTTTTTGAGTTCCTCGAAGTACTCCTTCTCTGAAAACAGAGCCCTTCTTCTCTTGTCCCCTCTGTATCCCGTATCCATTTCTTTCATATACGTACTCTGCAATTCTTCAATATCAAGTATTTTTTAAAAATAGTTTATTTATTAATTTTTAGAGAGAGGGGTAAGGGAGGGAGAAAGGGAGGAAGAGAAACATCTGTAAGAGAGAAACATTGATGTGCCTCTTGTATGTGCTCCAACCAGCAATCCAGGAATGCGGCCTGACCAGGAATTGAATTGGTGATCTTTTGTTTGCGAGACTACACCCAACCAACTGAGCCAACCAGTTAGGCTCAAGTACTTTTTTAAAATATGCTTTTCTTCTCTGCTCCCCACTAAAGAGTAAGCTCCTTAAAAACAGAGGCTGTTTTATTTTTTATATCCTCAGCACTTAGCACTTTGCCTACCACACAGAGATGCTTAATATTTTAAATAAAAGTATGGGTGAATGAATGAATGCAATCCAATTAACTTTGGGTTGGTGTGGGCAACTCTGGATTATCTCTTTAAGTGTCTTCTAAGTGCATTTGAAGTGTGTTTCTTTCTATACCAGCTTTGGTCCTATCCTAACACTACCTGTCCCTCTCAATTGTTTTCTAGTTGCTTTACCTATAACATCTGTGTCTAGCAAAATTGGGCTTTATCTTGGAGCAAGTATTATCTGCCACCATATACTATCTACTTTCTTGTATCACATTTCTCTTCCTTTGTGGAGATGACCAAGGGTTTACTGTGGCTGCAGTGCAATTGGCAGCTGTCAGAATCAAAACCCATTAGTAAAAAAAACAATAATGCTTCAAAGTACATTACATTATTCCTTCAAAGTCTTTTGTGAACATTATCTTATTAATCATCACAATAGCTCAGGGGAAGATAAACATTGTTGGTTATCTTACCTAGATCATATTTTGAAAGAACTTTTTTCCTGTTATTGTTTGATTATGCTATGAAATCTGGATAGCGATTTCATATTGGCTATTTGGATATAATTTGATATGCTGATGTAAAAATTTCCCGGGATTGGTAAGGTGGTTTTTATTTTTATTTTAGATGTCTCACCCAGACTCTTATCAAATTCTTCCCTGAGAGCTGAGCAAAGAATAACAAGCAAGAGACCCAGATACTTCTGCTCAAGGACTGAAATTTTCTGAATAGCTTGAGGTTCATTAAATCATACATTCATGATCTAGAAGTCAAAAGATACACATAGTAGGCACTCAAGTATTTGTTGAATGACTGAATGATGTACTAATTTACAAAATGGGAGATTAACTGAGGAGATTTGCAGGAAATTAGTATCGTAGTCAGAAATTCCATTAGAAACTGGTATCAAATAGCTAAACAACAATTCTTTTAGGAAAGAAACTTTACTTAGAAAACTGATTTAAAAATTTTACTCGGTTATGTCTCCACCTCACCTCTAGTATTTAATCCGTACTTTTCACATATTTTGTAGTGTCTTTGTTCACAAGTTTAATTTCTCTCAGTAGCAAGGACCATATCTCCCTATGGGCTTGAAATGTAATCGTGGCTCAATAAATGACTGTTAAATTAAGAAAAAATTAACAAGAGAAATCTGTCCTATAAAAAAATTGAAAGTAGATAGGTTCAATTTCAAAATTATAGGAAGGGATCATCTAATAGGTGGGCATTGCATTCAAATTGGGCGCCAGGCCCTGGCTGGGTAGCTCGGTTGGTTAGAGCATTGTCCCTATGAGCCAGGGTTGCAATTCGATTCCTGGTCAGGGCACATACATGAATCAACCCATGAATGCATAAGTAAGTGGAACAACAAATTTCCATTTCTCTCCCTCCTTCTCTCTCTCTAAAATCAATTTAAAAAATAACAACAATATCAACAACAAAAACTCAAATTGGGCGTCAGGTATTCTCAGAGTGCCTTGTGTGAAGAATCTGAACTCTTCCAATAACTCAGCACCGAACTGCACAGGCCCTGCAAGATTTTCTTCTTTCTAGAGATGAGCAGTGTCACAGATGATATTGGTACTCTCCATGTTCTACAGTAGAGTCCCATTTTGCGGGAGTGTCCAGGGTGGAGTGGCTATTGGTACAACTATACATCTGCTATGTTTGGTGCTGGAAAAGCGTGTTGAATAAGACTTCATGAGGGTTACCTCCAATTCTTTTTCAGTCCAGGCAAACATTTCTGACCTCATAGATTCTGCCAGTTCCACCCTATAAGCATAGACTTAAAAGACTAGGCTAAACTCAGGTTGTGGTGGTAATCAAACATCTACCTTTTCTCAACACAACAGTCTTGTGACAGTGGGCCATGGAGCTGAGTGAAAAGGTGGGACATTTCTCTCATCTTGCAGTTCCCCTCCTGGCTGGGCACACACGCACTTTTCTCTGGTACCCCTTCTGCCCACTCTTCTTACTGTTACTCCAGGGAGAGCCAGTGCTCAGGACAAAAATGGAAGCTTTCTAAACACTTCCTCAATTTGAACACACTTGTGAAACCTTTCTCTGAGCCCAAGGGAATCGTGAGCCATTATTGAAATATGTGTGAGCAGAACATGCAGGCTTCTATCTGCCGCTTTTTAAGATTGAGAGATAAAACATCTTTATATTTTTCTAAAATCTTACTCATCCTCACCTTGTTTCTTTTGGTAAGAAAGTTGGTGATGAGATCCCATAGAAGATGAATAGCAAAGAGAATTAGAAGTGGTTCTAGATTCCAATTAGTAACAAGCACCTTCTACCACTCTGCTCTGTAGAGAGAAGAGTCTGAGCCAATGGCTTCCCTGGAAAATGACAATGTTTTTCAAGCAAAATCCAGATTCTTAATAAATCTCATTTTTTCAGCTTCAGTTCTTAAGCTTTGCACTCAGTAGTGCTCATACCAGCATCTGTCTCATTCTTTTAACAAAATAACATTGTTTTGATGAAATGTCTGCACCTCAGTTGTCCATGTTTTGCACAGCAGTTTTAGATTGGGTATTCATAGCAATCACGACTGCGATTGCTATCCTGAACAGTCTGCAGAAGATGAATATTCCCAATGCTGAAACTCCCGTCAGAGCTTTCTGTAGATTTGGGGAGTTACAGAACTCTCTGCAGACCTTGACATTTAATGGACTTGATTTGAAAACAGTGACCCCTATTTTCAAGGAAAACATTGAAGCCAGGTCATGTGTTGGGTGGAGGAGTCCAAGAAGTTGACAATAAGCAGGTAGGCAAACCATCCCCCGACTCCTTTTCAATCATGTTAGCTCCCCTTCTGTTTTCTCTTTGTCTTGAGGTAGGTAATCTGGTAATAAGTAAATCAACTGTTTTCTAGAAGTCTTGAGGCACTTCCCTGGAAACCAAGCTATTAGAATTTGAAAGTCAACACAGCACAGTTACAGTTTGCTTGCTAAAACTGCAGTTAGGAGACTGAGCAGAATTTCTGAAACTGTTCACTTTGCTTCTAAAAATGAGAAAAAGTGCCTAATCCACAGGACTAATTGGACCCATGATTCTTGGAAGATTGATTTTAGAGCTGGCGAGTTTGGAGTTGAAATATTCATGACCTTTTTCTAAGAAGGAACACTTGTACCTGGATTGTGAGTCTGTTTCATGTCTTTGAGATAAACTTAATTTGATTTATGGGGTCAATCCTTAACATTTTGAGTCACCAAATTAGTTGCCAAATTGGGGCAGGGTGTGGGTCTGTTAATTTTTTTCAACATCAACTGCAATACCCAACTGGGAGTCTAGCAAACTTGACTCTTACGCTTGGTTCCCTCACTTCCTCCTGGAATTCTGCCCTCTCCCCTACCTGAGACTAATTATAATTCTAGCTCTGATATGAATACAGCAGTTACTTAACCTCTTAGGGTTCAATTTTCCCTTCTGAAAATAAGTGGGTATTGCACTAAAACGATCAGTAAGGCCTCTTTAGTTGCTAATAATTGATGATTATGTGGGGCCTGGCAGTGCCCTATGTGACTCCTCAGGCCACCATTCTCTTAGATTCCCATGTACCTGACCTCGGAGTTGTGCAACACAGTGGCCCCATGTGGGATGGTTTGAAAGGTGTGACCAAATTTCACCTCAGCCTCAAGAATCCTTCCTTTCCAGATGCTTTGAAATGTTGCCCCTGGAGACCTGAGTTTAAATATTATTCTCTCCAGTATGATTCTTGGACAGATAACACATTAAATCATTAACAAGTTATGGGAATTGTTTTCATTTCCTCCATGACAGGAAGACCCTAGAGAAGTATGAGAACTCAGGGTAGATGGGGAAGGGGAAGAAAAACTTTTCTCTACCCTCTTAGAAGTTCTGTGGCTGGGCCTGAGAATTACACTAATGTAAGACTAATTGACAGGAGAGAAACATACAAATTTTAAATAATAGTTTTATGTGCACACGGGAGTCTTGAAATGGAAAATGAAGACCCAAAGAAGCCATGAAGCCCCAAAGCTTATGTAACTTTTTAAACAAAGAATGATAAATTATAGGAATGTGACAAGACAAAGGGGTTTGGGCTGGAGGCAGTAAACTGTGGGACAGTGATGAAGAAACATATGGGGGAAATTAATGGAAGATCAAGTTTATTTTATTAAGTGTGTTTGTACAAGGCCATTTTGACTTCTACTTCCAGTGATAAGAACATTCTTTGTTTCCTGGCAAAATAAGTACACCTTTCTCTTGGAAAAGCTTATCACCTACTTTTAGGTAGAAAGGGGGAGGCCAGAAAGACCTTCTTCATCTACTGTTTCTCAAGTACCTTCAGCTTAGAATAATTGGGATGCCAAAGCAGATTATTTTGGGGTTCCTTGTTCTGAACCCCTTCATTGGAGAGGTGGTAGTAGTGAGGAAAGGGAGGTTAAATAAAGGTTTTTGAGCTAAAAACATAACTGAAATAAAATCTTGGATCCATTAGCAAGTTGTGTGACCATGGGTTAATTATTTCAGCATTTGGGCCTCAGTTTCTGCCTCTGTAAGGCTGTATCAGTAATATCTTCCCCTGGAGGACTACTGTGGAGACTGAACTGTACACTGTGTCAAGTGCCTGGTGCACAGCAGGGACTCACTAAAAGGACTATTACCTATAACTTCACAATTTTACCCATAGCTAGATCTGCAATTAGATGTTCCAATCATCTAGTTGAAAACAAAACTCAAATAGAAGTTTTGGAATTTAAGGGACAAACAGACACACCTTCCCACTTGAGGAACAGCTTTTTAACTTCATAATCATCTGTGCCTGTGGCAGAGTTAGGCTGGTCTGCCAAGAAGTCCTTCTTCTCTGATCTTCCTCACACATTCTGTAATACCTCTGAGTTGTTTGGCACATGTTTTGAAATGTGAAAACGGGGATGGTACTCTCTAAACAGTAAAATCATTATGTTAAAAGCTCATTTTATTTTTTTTCCATTTGAATACAAGCTACAGGGCTGGGGATAGTCTGTTTTTGTTAGGGATTGGGTTTTCTCTCTCTCTCTCTCTTTTATCTGTCTTCCATTAGGGAAGTATTTTTTTGATTGCTTACACCATTTATTTTGTGGAAATAAGAGTCTATTGTTCTATCAGGGGGAAAAAAGCCACTTCAATAACCATGTAGAACAAGGAGAAGAAAGGAAAGTATTTTGGAGAAAAATAATTCCTTTCCCATATTTCTCTTAAATTGTGTATCTTGGAACTAGTTTTCCATTATAAGGAACTTGTCTTTTGTTTATGAAAAAAAATCTCTAAGAAGACAAAACCCATAGGATTTGTCCACTTTCCTAACTAATTTTCAGGCACGATGAAAACTGCCATTAAAAATCTCTGTTCTTTGTCCAGTCCAATTTAAAAATATTTCTTTAGGGGTTACAAAAGATTTCAAAAACATGTTAAAGGACTCTTCTTAAAAAGTTGACTCCCCTTAGGAACTTGGAAGTCAGGTTTTTAAAATGTTCTCTGAGCTGCTTCTGAAATTTAATCTTGTCTATCATTATACCGTCCTCCTAGCAAAGGGTGGGTAGCTTGGTCTAGTTTGCATGCAGTGTAATCATAGAGGTGAGAACTGGTCAGACAGTGTGCCCAAGTTGGAGGTTTTATTCACAATTTTTAACTCAGTTCACTACATAGATTGCAAGGGCTGATTCTTTTTATGGAACAGATTTCCTTTTCTCTAATTAGAAATATTTGCATTGAGCCACATTCGTTAACATTTTTTTCTCTGTGTATCTCAGGTGTATTAGTGTTTTCCCTCAGCAAATAGATTTGAAATTGCTTGAAGCTGGGGGACCCTGTGGAATATTCTCTGGAATTCCCTGTGGTGCTTAGTTCAGCACTGGTCTCTTTGCAGATGCTCCGTAAACACTGTACTTGTCCACTTATTGGTTGATTATCTGTTAGGTCAATCTGTAATCCAGCAGAAAATTAAGAAAGAGGCTTGAGGCTCTTGAGGCTCGATTTGGCCAACCAGAAAGAATTTCTAAAGCAAAATATTCACTTATGTCTCTGCCGTAACTTGACTACACTCACCTTCCCTCCTGATTAGGTACGAGCTATATAAAGCAAACCAAGACGGCAGCGCTTAGTTCAGTTTAATGTTTCAAGTGATGGAAAGATCGAGCAGGTTCTCAGATCTTTTTGTGTTGGATCTGCCGGTTATAGTTTATTACACCCTCATTAAACTGTAGGGAAGATAAACATAGCTTTTGGATGATTTGCAGAAATACTTCCCTCTCTTAGAAGAGATAAGAATTGGCTGCATTTCTATTTTGCTGTTTTGTTGAACTCTTCTTTAAGGAACGAGGCAATCACACCGACTTATCAAGGTTAGTTTGGGAGACAGCATTGGCGTGCATCTGCTCCAGCCCTGCCATTTGACACAAGACAAAGGCGCAGAGAGGGCAAGCGGTTTATGAGGCCAAAGAGCCAGCCAGAGGCACAATCAGGACTGAATACTTGGTTCTGTTCTCCTTCCACCTTGCTTCTTCATTTCTTTTTGATAAACGGATTGCCCCAGGTTCAGAGATAAGCTTAAACTACTTCTTTTCTGACTGACCTTGCTTACTTATAAAATGGAGTCATGGTACTGAAAATATTCCCAAAGTCCACCTACAACTCTTATGGCATTTAATGTTGAACATTAAATCAAAATGTGAGGCACTCTTGGCTATTGATATTTAGTAGAAATTTGCCATATATATTTTTTCTGATTTGATCAATATTGAATGTTATTTGGTTATTCTTTTTTTTTTTTTCCACTTAGTTTTTTTTAAAAAAATTGTGATTAAATACACATAAAATTTACCATCTAAACCATTTTTATATGTACCACACAGTAGTTTTGGTGCATTTACCGCTATTGATCTCCAGAACTGTTCATCTTGCAAAACTGAAACCTGTTCTCATTAAATGTTAACTCCCCACTCTGCCCACCTCCCAGTTCTTGGAAACCACACTCTACTTTCTGTCTTCATAAATTTGACTAATCCAGGCACCCTATACAAGGGAATCATACAAATCATGTTGGTCATTTTGTGACTGGCTTATTTCCACCAGCATAATGTCCCTTCACCACAGGCAGACACGGGTTGCTTCCACCTTCCAGCCATTCCCAGCAATGCTGCCATGAGCGCGGTGTTCCAGAATCTCAGTGCTTGCTTTCGATTCTTTTGGGTGTATACCCAGAAGTGGAGCGTCTGGGTCATATGGTAATTCTAATTTTCAAATCTTTAAGTAATGACCATGATGTTTTCCACGTGGTTGCATCATTTTACATTTTCACCAAGAGTGCTTAAGGGTTCCAGTTTCTCCGAATTTGCTATTTTCTGTTTTGTCTTTTTTCCTCATATAGTCATAAGATAGTGCAATTTTGAGGTTAAACAAACAAACAAACAAATGAAAATAATCATGGAGAAAGGCCAAAGAATAAATAGCTACCCTTGCTTTTTCCAGTTCCATAACGCTAATAAATTTAAATTTGATTAACAATGAATATGATTTTTAGGAGATATGTAAAAAATAGCTCTGATAGAACCAAAAAAACACAGGCTTGTTATTGTTCTATCATCACAGTTTGAAAGGTGTGGCAGGAGAAAGTGAACAGAGACTTTCAGATGAAACACAATATTGATATTTGGCACGCTCAGATGATTTTCCACCCAAAGATATGAAATCCCTGTACCCACATTAATTATGCCTCTCCACCAGGGCCAGCCCTTGGCACAGCCAGGAAGTCGGCAGAGGTTGATTTTGGCTCCTCTGGCCTTCTCCCGCTCTACCCCGTTTCGCTTCTGATGCTGCTCTCACTGTTTTCGGTGGTGGATTAACAACCATCGGCAGTTAAAGAGACAAATTCCTAGGCACCAAGAGGAGCTACCGAATCAGAATGTCTGTGAGTGGCGCCCAGGAATCTGCATCTCCTACTCCCACCCCCGTGAGCTTCTGCACACTGAGCTTTAAAAGCCACGGAGCTAATCACCACTCCCACCGCCCAGATGTTTCTGCTCTTTCTCTGCCCGACAAACCCGCTTTCTGAAGTGCAGGTGACAGATGTGGCTGCGTACAAGCGCTCACCAATGAGATTGGAGAGCTTCTCTTTGTTTAAAGGCAGAGTTCTTCCTCTGTCTCTGTGGAATACTGGGCATCTGGAGTTGAGTGAGGGTCATAATTTTAAATATTAATTTAATCGTTAATATTTAATTTAAATATTAATTTAACTATTAATTTAGTTGTTAATATTTAATTTTTAATCTGCACAGAGATTCTTATTACTAATGATTTTTATTGTTTGGTCAGTTAAACAGGCTTGGTATTATTTGATATTAAGCGTCTTGGGTTAAAATCCTGACACCATCACTTTTTAACTTGGTGATCTCACCAATTTACTTAACTGCCCTTAGCTTCACTTTTGCTCATTTATAAAAACGTAGACAATAATACAGAAATTAAAGTATTATTTTTGAGAAGGAAATGATATAATCACTCCACTGAAGCCATTTTTTAAAGATACCACTAATGTGCATTTTGCCAAATTAGTGTTCTTCTGTCATTTTACTCAACCTCTCTCCAGCACTAACACAGTTGAGCAATTCCACCCTGTTGTGATATAGTCTTTTCCATAGTCAGCCTTTGGTCCCCACTCACATGTCTGACCTGGGCCTTCAGATCCAAAAGCACCTGGACGACCACCAATCCTACAGGTGACACTGGCACCGAGAAATAGCAGGGAGCCAACACAGGTGACTCTGTGATTCACTCAGCTTTTATTAATGCAGATTTAATCCAAATCTGTACTAACCTAATAACAGTACTAATCACTCAGAAACAATCTAGTAACATCACATGAGAGAACTGGGGATAACAAACCTGAAGGCAATAAGTTTATGTAACTCTTCTAAAATTTTTGTTATGGCTCTAGCTGGTGTGGCTCAGTTGGTTGGAGTGTCGTCCTGTAACCAGAGTTGCAGGTCGTCTTGTAACCAAAGACTTGCAGGATCAATTCCTGGTTGGGGCATGTGCCTGAATTGCAGGTTCGATCCCCCGACCGGTGTGTCCGGACGCAACCAGTCAATGTTTCCTTCTCACATCAATGTTTCTCTCCTTTTCTCTCTCTCTAAAGAGCAATGAGGGACTATCTTTATGGGAAGTGAGGATAAAGATAAATAAATAAATAACTAAAACAAAACTTTTGTTATGAACAGGAGAACATCTAATTTATTATCCAAGCCAAGACACATTTGAGAGTGAAAAGGGGAGGGGCATACTAAGACTAAATAAAGTTATGGAATAAAAAAATTAGGTTATTGAAGCATAACTTATATACTGCAAAGTTAAATCTTTTAGATATACAATGTGTTGAATAAAACTACATAAGTTTGAAATAATTATTAACAAATTGGTGGCTCCTTAAAAGTCTTTTCAAAAGCCATTTTCAAAAATAAAATTCTCTCTAAAGAATAAAAATATTATTTTTGTGTAGTAAAAGAAATTAGTTCTCACATTGATTTGCTGGACAATAAAGACAATAAAAGCAAACCAAATGTTCTTGACATACATTCACAAATTTGAAAGGGCTCCTTTGTTGGACCTATCACCATTATTTTTTAGAAGAATGTACTTTTTCCAATGTGATCTTATTATCTGGAATTTTTCATAAAATTGTCTACAACCTTCAGAGTTGCATTTTATGAGCTAAAATGTGAAATTATAACAATTTCTTTACTCTCCTTTGTGAAACACAATATTTTAAACAGCATATTCTCTATCTTCAGCAGGGATATGTGATTAACTTAGAGCAATCTCTGTTAACCGAGGACATCCTCATTTCCATTCTCTCTTTTTAAAGAGGGATAATAAGCGGCTTAAATATTTGAGCTTAATTTCTTTAGTTTATCTCTTCCCCTTTATTTAAACCATCTTTAAAAAAAATATATTTGAAGACAAAAACTCTCTAGCGTACTCATCTTCATTTATAATTTGTTGATTATTGTTCAAATTTTACTTCTGTATAAAACATGAATTTTTTAAATAACTGGAGGAGCTCTATCAAAATGTGCTCCTTACAAATTAAAATATTCTAAAACACAATTATAGATTTCCATGATCAAATCTTGTATAAAGAGTGAGCTCTCATTGTTTAATATGTTCAGTTCTTTTCTTTTTTTGTAGGAATCAATTTCAGTGACTTCATAGTAGTAAGCTTTATTTCCAATCATTTCAATTTGTAGAGAGCTTCAAAATTTGAAGGTTTTTGGTGCTTGATGTATTGACTGCTCTGATTAAAGTTGTCCAGCTGATTTTAAACAAAATACAATGAAAAATTTGAGGACTTGTCTATAGAAAGCACATTACCATTGTAGGATACTTTAGTTGATTTACAAAGTAATATTTTAAAAAGATACTTCTGAACTCCAGTTGATGTCAAGCAGCAGAGAGAAAGAATTCACTGCTCTGCTGAACTAATTTTTAGGTTCAATTATTTAGTAGTTCAGTTACTTTGTATAAATATAAAAATATTTCTATTATGATCAGTACATTCTCACAACCTTTTATATGCAGTTACACAATAGCACTTCCTGGAACGTATCTGCACCAAAGTTTCATTTAGTAGGAATGCTGTGTTCAATAATGACACTGTTCTCCCACATTTGTTTCTGTATTATCACCACATGCAAAAACATTTTATCTTCGGCATTGAATTTTAAGTGGATTTACAATAGTATTCACAATGAACTAAAATATTTCAACATTTACAAAATGAGCCTATAAAAACTGTATTGTGTTCCATGAAAAAATTGAATAACCGAAACATTGTTGGAATTAATTAATTTTTTTATTTGAAGTATCTAATATGACTGATATAAAACAAGCATGATTTTAATGTTTGCACAGTTCTTCTACTAATGAAATCAGCACATTGATAGTCCTCTCTTCACTTTTTTCACGTGTAAAAGAAAACTTGGAATACAAATAGGGAGAATTATTTGATCTACAGTATTCCGTCACTTATCATCGGTATTATGTTTCAGACCCCCCTGCGAAGTAGGAACCTTACATTTATTCTACACTCTTAAACCTACATAACTTTAACAACATACATATACAGTACCACAAAATCCCATGATATAGTGAAAAATCCGCGATAAATAATTAAATATAATATTTTTAAAAATCCCACGATACAGTGAGGCTGTGATAAGTGAACCGCGATATAGTGAGGGACTATTATAAATGAAAATTTATGCCTCATAGAATGATATCCACATGCATCTTCTGTAAGCTGCACATATAAAATTACCATCTTTGGGTATACTACTTTTAAATTAACTATGAAGTTTTGCAATAGATGTTGCTGTTCTTCCAACATATGTGTGTGTCTCTGGTTTTGGCCCCCACAGTGGGTATTAACATCAACCACATGTACAATTCATATTCTGTGTTAATATTGATGAACATTCTTCTCTTCTTCCTTCTCCTTCCTCATCCAATTCCTCTTCTCTTGGTGTTTGTTTTCATCTCTGTCTCCTTCTTTAACCACTCCGCAGAATACTACGGGTATCTGAAGAGAGAATATTGCCCTTGTTGCCGAGGTTGAGTTGATAATACAAAAGGAATAACTTGCGAAACTAGATACACTTTCAGCTGCTCTAATGCTCCTGTGCTTTACTTTATTAGCATTCATATTTACAGTGTGTCTTTCTTCTAAAGATCTCAAAGGCACCCTGACTGGTGTGGCTCAATGGGTTTGGCATGGTCTCAGAAACCGAAAGGCTGATGGTTCCATTCCCAGTCAGGGCATGTGCCTGGGTTGTGGGCCAGGTCTCCCGTTGGACTCATGCGAGAGGCACGAACCGATCAATGTTTCTCTCCCTTTCGCTCTCCCTCCTTTTCCTTCTCTCTAAAAATAAATAAATAAAGATATTTAAAAAAAAGAAAAAAGATCTCAAAGGCTCTGAAACCATAAGGTTGTGACTCAGATATATGCAAATTTAAATTTAAAAGAAGAGTGATTAATTTAGGGGAGGCCTTACTTACTTAGTGCTGACTTGCTTCATTTTCCTGTGGTGAGCAGGAGTTTTCTGAATCAGCTTGCGTGTCCCTCTGTAGTAGAATGGTGACCCAACACCTCTCTTCGCTGAGTCAGAGGGTGCTGTGTGGTCATGTTTCCTTTGGGGTCAGTGACTGCAGGAAGCTCTGTCATGCATACTTTTTATTCACACTTTGCATTAGGTAACAAACAGCAGCAAAGCTTAATTCCCAGGGAATGCTAGCAGGACTACTCACTCAGAGGAAATGGTTTGTGATAAAGAATCACCTGCAGCAAGCTAAAGGCTTTTATTTCCTTCCCAAGCTTGTTTCGTGTTTAAATATTGCTTATATGGAAAAAAGCCAGTGATATTTTGAGTGTGTGTGTGATTATTTTTTTAAGTCGAGGTGATTCTAATATGATCAGCAGAAATCATGAATGACTAATTTGGGTTCTGCTTGTCACAAAAACATCTGTGTGATTTCCTTTTCTGATAAGTACATTTGATTGTGAATTTTCCAGAAGATTCTGCTTTTTACATTTTAGTACCCTTGGTCGATATTTATTTAGTGCTTATTGTGTGCAAAGCTCTGTGCTGGACACTGGGGAAGGAGGTTAATGGAAGAAAAGAGGAAAGAGGCATCACAATGACTAAAGCTGAGGGTCAGCCCTCAGGCTCATTACCTGGAGGAGGAGGCATCACAGGCTATATAGACACATTGGAAGGGTGTGAAAATGGTTAGGTTCTTCTGTGGGCTAAATGTGGTAGGAAATCTCCAGTTTCCAAACCAGGACTTGAGCTGGTATTGTGGCTCCTACTACATCTCATCTCAGCAGTAACTCTTCAGATCATTTAATTCCAAACATTCATGCAAATATCATATTTTAATCAGCCTATGCTGGTTTGATATTATGCAACTAAACTGGAGCTAATATAAAATATAAAGAAGAGGAAACAATCTCTAAACAACTTAAAGCTATTTTGTTTTCTAAGAATAGTGCTAACTTAGTGTGCTTTCCATTCTGAACAATATCTTCCAAACTCCTATCTTTCCTGCTCTTGCCTACCCTATTCTTAACCCTACTAAGTAGCTCTTTAAAAAAAAATCATTAATCAAGGGAAGAAATTATGAAAATGTGATGTTAAAGTAATTTCACCATGAAGGAGAAGGAAGGGAACAATTTTTTTCTGGGGGAATGTTAAGTATATTTTCATAGAATCTTAGAATCAGGAGAAAGCTTAGAGATTGAGCTGAGTATGCCTCCAATTAAAGTTTTCCCTTTTCTAATCCCTGATGGATGCTCTAGTAATCCTGAAGTTTTCACGTGCTTCAAATGACTTCTGGGTGACTCCTTTTGGGTGTCCCACTCTCATCAGGGATTACTCAGGTCTTTTCAGTGGTAAGCGATAGAAAGCTGATTTAGTGTAGCTTAAACAAAAATAGGACACGGCCAGACCCAGGAGTTAATAGACTGTCATTAATTTTCATGCCTCCTGTTTTGTCTGTGTGGGTTTAATATCAGGCGTCTTCTTTCCATGTTGTGGCAATGACGACTACCAGCAGCTATAGGCTTATATGATTCTTTCAATTAGGGATTGTAGTGAAAAGGCCAAATTTCTTTCTCAAAAGAAGTTGGTAGGGGGCTGTGGGGGGTGGGGAGCATCTCAGGAAAACCTCTGATGGGCCAACTGGGGTCACATGTCCACTCCTGAACCCAGGGGATGGGTTACTCTGGCCTAAAGCTGCAGGGTATGGTCAGTCCCACTTGAACTGTGTGGACTTAAGATGGGGTGGAATAGTTTTCCAAGAATTGTTCGACATCTAAACATGTATTTCTTACTACATACTTCTAATTCAACATGTCCAAAATGGAATATTTCTCTCTTCTTCTGTAATCAGCTCCTCCATCTTTATTCTCTTCTCAGAGAATAGCAGCAGCATCCTCTGCCTAGTTGGCCAAACCAGAACACTTGGAGACCTTCTAGACCCTCCTTTTCTTTTTCTTTTAAATCCTCACTTGAGGATATGCTTTGTTGTTGTTGTTGATTTTAGAGAGAGAGGAAGGGAGAGAGAGAAACATTGATGTGAGAGAGAAACATCAATTAGTTGTCTCCCTTAAGTGCCCTGACTGGGAATGGAATCTGCAACCCAGGTATATGCCCTGGCCCAGAATTGAACCTGCAACCTTTTTTGGTGTAGAGGATTGTGCTCCAACCAACAACGCCACTTGGCCAGGGCTAGATGACTTCCATAATCAACGAACAAATCTTCCCAGTTCGACCTGACTCTTTCTCAGGTCTGCCCACTTCGTTCAAACTGATCATACAATCCTTATTTAGGCTCACCACCCCCCTGGATTTCTATAAGCCTCCTAACTGGGATCCTTGCCCTTAGACTAAAGAAGTGCTCTGCAGTTCAACTATGTTTCTCACTGGCAAACAGAGTGACCTTTTCATAGTACAATGCTGATTATTTTATAGCCCAGTTTAAATTACTTCAGTAACTTTACATTCCCCTCAGGATAAAGTGTGAAACTCTGCATGGTTGAAAAGGTCCTCCATGATCGGACTGTTGTATATACCAGTGCCATAGAATAAAAATATATTTTGGTTGTCAATTTTGCTTGTTGGTAATTTAAAACTTTATTTTTGTAATAACAGATTTAGAATGAAGCAGGATGCAAAACTGGAATTATTTTAAGATAAAATAATTAGAGTAGATATGTAACACTCCTTGAGATCTGGCTTTCCTCTCCTTCTGGACACATAGACTACCCTCCCTGGCCCCTAAGGGTGGGTGCCTAGTTCTGGTTAATGATTTGTGAGCAGGCCATTTAATTGCTGGTGTGAGGCCTTCCAGAACTTTCTTTCATTCTCACAAAATGATTTGCAGTATTTTCAAATATTGCCTCCTTGTCAGCTTGGATCTTGAAGTGGGAATGATGCTAAGCAGATTTTCCAGTCACCTTGTGATAAACATCAAGTGGGAGTAGGAGAAAACCTTTTGATTTTAAGCAATGTTGGGGATGCTTGTTGCTGCAGCACAACCTCCCTGTCTTACCTGGGGCAGTAGATCATCCTCTCCAATTCCGTGGAGGCAATTCTTTTCACACTTCTGCTGTTATAAATTCAGGTACAGTTTGAGAAGTACAGCTTTGTGGCATCTACTTTAGTGCCATATGTATATTAGATGCTTGATTAATGTTTCTAGAAGAGAATACATCATATGCCACAGCCTTTTTCCAAGTTTATTTTATACACACATACAGAATTTTTAGCACACTTAAATGTGTTTCCTTCCCCATGATAGAAATGTGATGTTTCTAATGTTGTGAGAAACTAAAATATGGCTACTGGTGGAGGTGTGTATTATCCATACACTACAATGTGTGTGTGAAGTTAATCTTTTCACAAACAGGTTTGAGAGAGGGCTAAGTGAATGCTTGTAAATTTGGGTCAGTGTTGGAGAGCAGTAAAAACAAGTAAGGAATGAGCAGATTCCAACAAAACAGTCCTTTATTGTTATAAAATTACTCTATACCTCCCCCCACCCCAAAAGTATTGCAATAGGCAAGTGTGGAACTCATAAAGAACTAAAAAACACTTAAACTGAACTACAGCAAACCTGCAATTAACAAAGATGAGAAAAACCATGAGAATTCCCAGGGGTGGCCACATTCTCATAGCATCTGAGTGAAGATTCTCCCTTTGTTTAGGTTTGCATGTATTTGGCCCCTTAAAGTTAAATATCCTTTATTGATTTTGCTTGCTGGTTATTGCTTCATTCATTCATTCATGGAGCACAAATTCAAACCTTTCCACGTCTCTAAGTATGACAAGGATTTCTAACCAGACATAAAGTAGAAAGTTCGTTAAGATATGAGTGTATGTATTTTTCATATTGTTTAAATAGTCACATTTTTAGAAATGCTTTTTGATAAGTTTGTATGGAGAAATATCTTGCATAAACTTAAAATTCAAACTTCACGTAAAACTTTATAGGTATGTATGTTCTTGCGTACTAGAATTTGTTTCATTTTATGACTAGAAATTTGATTTAGGAGAAAGTGTCCATTTTTATTTACTTGCAATGTTGGTTCAATAGATTTAACTCCTACTTTCTCCAAGAAGTTTTCTGTGTTTCATTATATCCATATACTAATTAATCAGATAAATTTTTATGCACATGCTCCCTATCTTTTTGTTTTCTCTCTTTTGTTCTACATATATACACACCTAGTCCAAATAACAAAAGTGGAAATGATTTAAACCTGATTGTAGTAGTGATAAATTATGTATGTACCATTAAGAGATTTTTATAATGGTATATTTTAAGGGAAATTAGATTTTCTTAAATGTTTGAATCCTCTAATTTTTGTGGTACAGTAGTCCTCTCTATATCACGGTTCTCTTATCATAGCCTCATTGTATCGCAGGATTTTTAAAAATATTATATTTAATTATTTATGGCGGATTTTTTGCTATATTGCAGGAATTTGTGGTACTGTATACATATGTTGTTAAAGTTACATAGGTTTAAGAATGTAGAATATGTTTAAGAACATAAGTAGTGTTTACAAAAGTGTGGAAATTGTTAAGGGAGTGGGAAAGGTTAATAAGGGACTGGGAACAGTTTGTAAGTGTGTGGGAAGGGTTTATAAAGCCTTAAAATATATATAGATACTAAAATAAATGTAAGGTTCCTACTTCGCGGATTTTCACCTATTGCGGGAGGGTCTAGAATGTAATACCTGCGATAAGTGAGGGAATACTGTATGGTGAGCCTATTTTATAATGTATCATCTCCTTCATCAAAATAACTTCATAAAGTCCCTTAAATGCCAGGACTACATGTTTTTCAATTTTTCCATTTTATATACTCCAGTTTAGAAATTTCAAACATTTTAATAAATATAAATTATTAAAAGAATTAGAATATTTCACCTTTTTCTCAAGAAGCTCATTTAGGTGACACAGCTCACCCACTTTCAAATTAAACTATGTCTATTATATCTCAATAAAGCTGGAAAAAATAAAATTAAACTTTTATTCTCATAAGTTCCATAAAATTGGTATTTCATTGGCTTTTGTCATTATTATTCAGAACACAAGGTGCTGCTCATAGCGTCTAGAATTTAATCAAGGTGTTGCTCCCCTTTTGTCGTAGAATGTATGTGGGCAGGTGGGTGGAAGTGGTTCATCTTGGGTTCAGGCAGTAAGGGACTGCAACATCTGTAGAGAACTAAAAAAACAGCTTAAAACCAATGCGATGCCGGTCTGCTTTCCTTATTACCACACACCAGCATTTCTAAACAATGGCGGTAATCAACGTCTCCTCCCCAGCGGGTACCCTGCTTCAGGGCCTTCCTCTCAGTCCTAGTATGCCAATGCTACGAACCCCAATTTTTCAAGCTACATTGCTTATCATTTCACAGAGTTTATGTGTCTTAAAACACTAACATTCTATGAAAAGAATTTAGCAGACTCTTGAATGATCTTTGGTTCCAAAGAGTTAAGTCATCCCAAGGAAGGGAGCAGCTTTGTCTTCATTTGATGATGCTAAAACACAAATTCTTACTGTGATTCTAAGCTCAAAAAACTGAGGGTTGTTTTTTTTTTTTTAAGAATGGTCTTTCGATTGGTAACTCTGTCATAAAGTTTTCAAAAGACTTTTCAGTGTCTTGCCTGATCCCTGCCTGATATTTTCTTCTTTACTTCCCTTATTGGAAATGTAGGCAACTATACTTGGCAATTAAAGATAAACGAATTGGGATTCTTTCCACAAAGAACACATGCCCGAGTAATTAAGATATCAATACATCATTTTTATAGTTCTCATAATGTGTTTGCCTAGGACATCACCACAAATTATTCACAACATGTGATTTCACTTCATTGAAAACATTAAGTGAGCAATCAAAATAATGCTTTTTTTCTTTCACAATTGCTCAATCATTTAGTATGCCTTTTAATATTCTAACAACTATGTATGAAAACTAAAGCAACCAGGAACAAGGTGATTAGAATATATGTACTCTGTATCAGTTTAGAAAAGCAGTGTTTTATGGTAAAAAAAAATAAAATCTTGACTCTAGATCCACCATTTACTAACTGTGGGGTAACTTTCAGCAAGCCCACATTTCCTGGTCTGAAAAGGAAGAATGATAATAGTTAACATAACCCTCTATGGGGTTGTAGTAAAGAATAAGAGAAGCAATGTACATGAAATGACTTTGAAAACTTAAGCAGAATTGGCAGACTCAAAACTCTACTTGGGCCAGCAGTCAGCACAACATGTGAATCAGGCTCAGTGCAAAGATACAGGCAGTGGGGCTAATAGTTGTGGTGAAGAGTGTGGCCCATGACTACATCCATTCAAATGTACTTGCTTGTTTTGAAATGTACTAAACAACAGAATCTGTGTATCACTGATTGTGATGCTGATTCAAATGTTAATACAGAGAAGTAAGAGTCTTGTTGATAGGGATGTGTATACTATGCCCATTTTCTGAGATAAAAGAAAAAGAAATTAGCCGTGAATATACTTGTCTAGCAGCTGAAGGGATTTAGATTAAATATTAGGAAAAACTTTCTAAAGATTTCAAAATTCTATTATCCACATACTAGTTTGAAATGCAAATATGGTCATAAAGTGCCTACATGTCTGTGTTGGCAAAAAGCCATATTTCCTCCCCTGGAGTCCTCTCCTGTTCTCCTCCTCAACTGTGCAAGGTTCTGAGAGGTGCTGTAGGTGGGTCAGTGGGGAGTAGAGGGAGTGAGCAGGAACTGCAGTTCTTTCTCTTCACTGTGTTTTGTCTGCTGCCTCCCGCTACTGTTGAACACCTGTTCCGCACAGTCAGGGCAACATTCATCCACTGGCTGTTCTATCATGTGCTGAGCATCGGCTGGCTTCAAGCCCTTTAAAGGTCATCGCAATGTCCCATTCATTCTTGGTGGGCAGGTTATAATAAAGTCAGTTATTTTTCTTCCCATATATAATTCTGTGTCAGGTGCAAAATTTTCAACAGTGAACTGGTTGAAACAACAAAAGCAATGGATGAGAATGAGAAGGTCATTTGTAAGGTAAGGTCAAACATACTTGTAGGGGAAAAGAATAGGGATGAAGTAATAACAGAGAAGATTATTAACGTTTATCATACATACCAGTTACTTTGGTGGTGGATTAGAATAATTAGAACATAAGTCAATAATAAAAGATATAATGAACAAAGAGTTTTCTCAGCTAAAGATAAATACTGATATAGAAATGGAAAACTTTGAAAGTATTCTACACAAAATCATTGGAAAGAGCTTCACACCTAGAAACTCCTGCAGTATTTAAAAGAATTATTTATCTCTTAAATAAGTAATATACTAACATAATGAAAATTCAAAATGTACAAAAGTACTTATGGAAGAAAGTATTCTGTTTCTAACTCCTTACTTTTTATATGAATGGTGGCATTCTACACATACCGTTTTCTGTGCCTTTACTTTTTTTCACTAAACAGTATAACTAAAGTGTATTTTATATCATCTAATTAATGAGCTTCTATCTTCTTAAAATCTTTTTCCAAACACTGTATAATGGACTTCTATGTTTTTTGAAAAACATCACAGCCAGTTCAAAGTCACTAAGTCCTATCCAAATGCTCAGAACTTTGTAAATGGCTTTTAGTTCTTTTTTAATCATGAGCAAACAATCAAGAATTTCTACATATTGAAGGAATCTTCCCAACATGAAAAGAGAAATCAGACAGACAAATAGAAAAAAGCAACTTAGAGGAAATGGTTATTCATGGTGAAAAAAACTTTAAAAAATACATAACATTTATAACCTCAGAAAGATAAGAGAGCAAAGGCAACCATGACATAGTAATTGCAGAAAATAGAAATAGAACATCTAGAGAGGAAAATAAAAGGGTTATTAGAAGTTAATGATATGTTAGTAGGAACAAACATATCAATATCAATATTGGAAAATAAATGAGTTAATAGTAAAAAAATTAGCACAAAAATACAAAGATTTGGAAAACAGAAAAGCAAGGTAAGGAAAATCGTAAGACCAATCCTGTAAGACTCAATGCTGGAATAGTACAAGTTACAGAAATAGATAACAGAAAAATCAGAGAAGATAAAATCATCAATGATATGAGTCAAGAAAATTTCCTACAACTCTGAGTTTTCCAATCAAAAGTTTCTATCAATGGATGAAAATATATTTATACCAAACAGACAATATTTTATATATTAGGACACTAGGGAAAAAAGAGAAGCCCTATACGTTTCAAGGGAGAAAAAGTATCATATAAAGGATTAGAAGTTAAAGGGGCTGATTTCTTAATGACAACACTGGAAACTTGAAGATATGAAGCGTTGCCTTCCAAATGGAAAAAAAAAAAGATTTCTATAGTAGAATTATTTTTGCAGCCAAACTAACAGTCAAGGTTGAGGGTTGAATAACAATTTCAAGTATGCTATTTTATACACGTGTTCTTTATTTTTATTCTATCTTTTTTAAGTATACTTTATTGATTATGTTGTTATAGTAATCCTAATTTTTTCCCCCTTTGCTCCCCTCCACCCAGTACCCACTCTTCCTCCAGCAATCTCACCCCCCTTAGTTCATGTCCATGGGTCATGCATATAAGTTCTTTGGCTTCACCCTTTCCTATATTATTCTTAACTTACCCCTGCCTATTTTGTACCAACCAATTATGCTTCTTAGTCCCTGCACCATTTCCCCATTTCTCTGCCTTCCACCTCTCAGTCAATAACCCTCCAAATGATCCCCATACCTGTGATTCTGTTCCTATTCTGGTTTGCTTAGTTGGATTTTGTTTTTATTTTTTAGAGTCAGTTGTTGATAGTTATAAGTTTATCATCATTTTAGTGTTCCTAGTTTTGATCTTCTTTTCTTAAATAAGTCCCTTTAACATTTCATATAACAATGACTTGGTGATGATGAACTCCTTTAGCTTTACCTTGTCTGGGTATACATGTGTTCTTAATAAGCCACTAGAGGATGAACTCTACCGAAACAAGGGAGTAAATGAGGACGAGGAAGATGTGCGACCCAGTAACAGGGGAGGCAGCACAGAAGGGAGATTGAATAGTAATGGGAGCCTTCCAGGAGGACAGCTGTGGAGAGAGGCCTGAAGAGCAACCATTGTAGCTAGAAATTAGACAGAAGTCTCCAGGAGGATGTTTACAAGGGGACTGACTTTCTGGAAAGTCCACTGGAATGTTCTTAACACGCTAAATGAATTTAGCCAAAGTAAAAAGAAAACTAAAAAATGAAAAAAAATTAATTACTAACTTCAGCTGTGAGTAATATTTGCATGGTTTGAATTATGTAGTAGATGATATAAAAATACTATAGATTTATTCCCCCCCCCCAAATTATATTAATTTGGTAGATGCAGGGTGGATTATAGATGCCTAAAGATGTTCCCAAAATACATACATAACAATAGGAAGATAACATATATTTGAATATTTATTCTCCCTAATGATCAAATTCCCACAGAGAAATAAAAAATTCAGAATGTACTCCTTGCTTGTTAGTTAAAGTCCATGAACAAAAGTAAAAACTGCAAAGGATTTAAATTTCTCTTTCTTACCCTAAGAATTAAAATCCAAAGGAATCAAAGTGCTTACTAATTTCATATTCTGCTCTGTCCTAGCCAGAGAGGTTGTTCTTTGCCTGGGTAGCAGTCACAATGGACACAGCTGCTATATGGGATTTCCTTAGGACGTCTGAAATTAACTCAGTTCAAAGCCAAGTCTCTGCCATATGCCCGACTTTTAAGAATCTGAATAGTAAACAATCTATGAGCTCATCATAGTTCTGGCCTTAGGCAAATGTATAAAAATAAACAGTCCACAGACCCCAAATCAGTTACTCCTGGCAAAACAATGCTCCTAATATCCCTGTCCTAGGAATTGCCAAAGACCAAAGCAGAAACTCAAAAGTATCAGAATGAAGAAGAAAATCTTAGTTTTATCTTCATCTTTCTAGGGGAGTTAATTTATTATATTAATTTTTGGAGATACACCAAAAACTTCAAAGGAGCTGAGAAAAACTTCCCAGAAAGAGGTTACCTTTGGCCCATGTATTTGCTGGATCTTAGGGAAAGGTTGCTCTAAACACTGGCTCCTCTGTCGGTGACATTTGAGTCACTCCTCTTGTAACATGCAGCTTTGCTTCCTCAGTCCCCATGTTTGTTTCAGCCCGATGGTCCCCCTCTGAAGCTTCCGTCCTTGGGTCATACTGGGGAAAAATACTTCTGCCGTGTGAGACTCTCCTTCCTTGGCTTTAGCATACTGCAGGTCCCATGGAGCACTTCATTCTGCTCTGTGACTTCCTACAACGGTAGGATAAGCCTCTAGTGTTTTCTTTTTCTCTACTCTCATTGGCTCTATCCAGGAAGATTCAGTTGAGTCTGGGGACTGATCTGCTGACCATCTTTATGGTTTTTTGTTTTGTTTAAAAAATTTCCAGCCATTGCACCAAAATATTGAGATTTTTAGGGGCCTGAGCCAACTGAGAAATAAGACAACATAGAGCAGGGAGAGCTAGGATGGAAAAAGTCTAAATGGGAGGATGTTACAGTATTCATTTCCTATGGCTGCTGTAACAGCATATCACAGAGTGGCTTAAAATAACAGAAATGTACGGTCTCACAGTGTAGATGCTAAAATGTGAAATCAAGCTGCCGGCAGGGACATCCTCCCTCTGAAACCTGTGTGGGAGAATCCTTCCTGCCTCTTCGAGCTTCTGGTGCTTGCTGGTAATCTTTGGAGTTCCTTGGTTTATAGATGTGTCACTTCAATCTCTGCCTCTGTTGTCACATGGCTGTCTTCTCCCTGTGTGTGTGTTCTTGTATGGACGCAACTTATACTGGATTCTGAACCACCCTCACAAGCTCAGCTTGATTATATCTGCAAAGATCCTATTTCCAAATAAGGTCATATTCACAGATACTGAGGACTGGGATTTCAAAATATCTTTTGGGGATTTTACAATTCAACCCGTAACAATACTTTCGGATGGGAGCCAAATGGATGAGCTACTAAACCTCAAAATTAGGCAGACGTGTTCAGTCATTGTACTCTGTTTTAGGGCAGGATGCTCCACATCAAGTAAAACTTACGACATGAAGAGCAGAGAGAAGCCTTTACTTCCTGGGTAGTCAACCCTCAAGAAGAAAAATCACAGGGTAGAGCTGAGCATGCCCATTCTTTCACACGAGCCACTCTCCTTCTCCTTAGAGATGCGAGTAGAGTGGAGAGAGACCAGGAGAATCTATATTAAAGGAAACATCAGGAGTGGGGAAGAAGCCTTCCCTCAACACAAATGTCAAGAATAAATTTGGAAAGAAAGTCCATAAAATGTAAAAAAAAAACCACCCAGTAATTTCATAACAATAACTTTACTATGAAACTCTAAATTATATTTATAAATGTAGGAAGTCAGGGAGGAATTTCTCATCTTTTATAGGTAGACTCAAACTTAAAATCATTCTTGACTTTGGTAACCAGAGAAATATATATTGTAAAATATATGTATTTTTAAAAGTAAAATGTAATGACTATAAGAATTAAAACATCGGATATGTAGCTTCTAAAAAAATGACAGAAGGTAAAAATAGACAAAGCATAATTAATATATTATAGAATAAAAATAAAACGTCCAAGATTCAACGAGAACACATAAAGATCATTTACAAACAAGATTTAAAGCAATTAAACACATTTGTTATATCAGTAAATATGAATGATTTAAAGACTACTTTAGGTGTCCAAGACACTCAGTTAATTAAAGTACAAAATAACAATAGTCAACTCTACTAATAAATAATATTAACAAAAAGAAAACAGAGATAATATTTTGTATGACAAAATCACTAATAAGATTAAATTTAAATTTATATTGCTGAATAGCAATGAAGAAAGATATATAGAATGAAACTTTGCAAATAAGAGGAAAAATTGACAGAAACAGTAACTTAATCTCTTAGTTTTCCCAGAACCTCCTCCTGTCCCCTACTCCCAAATGAGGGAGCATAATGGATCTGAACAATGTAATTAATGGACATGAATTGATAATTATATACTAAATAAAATAAACTATAATTCTTTTCAGGTATTCATGGAATATTTCCAAAAGTGGGTCATATATTTGTTCACATGTGTATGTAAAAAAGTCCTAAAAAATAAAACACATTCTCTGACACAGATAATAACCCAGAGATAAATAATAAAATTTAAAATAAAACCAAACCCTTTCCAAATAGACTATAATAATTTCAGTGAGTGGTCTTTTGAGAAGTATTTCTTAACCTTTAAATACTTGAAAAGGTTTTGGTTAGTACCTATTTGGAGAAAAACTGGATGTTGCCAAGTTTCTACTCAGAAGCAAACTCATAAACCTACATTATATGACAAGACTAGAAGGATAGGTTGTGGGTTCAATCCATGGTCAGGACATGTACAGATCTCTCTCTCTCTGTCTCTCTCTCTCTCTGTCTGTCTCTCTCTCTCTCTCTCTCCCTCTCTCTCTCTCTCTCTCTCTTCCCCTTTCTATCTGTTTAAAATCAACAACAACAGCAATAACAACAACAAATATCTTCAGTGGGGATTAAAAAAAAAGAATGGAAGGAAGTAAATTTAAGAGTTCAGTTCAAGGTGGGAGAAAAAGAACTATGAATCAAAACTAGAAGAATAAGTAAAATAAAAAATACTCTAGAGAAGGTCATTATTCTAACATTGAAAATAATAGAAGTCATGAAAATAATTCAAGGCGAACATGTCTAGTTACTAAAAATAATTATGAGTCTAAAACTGAGACAGAAAGATTGGCAAGCAGTTTTATTTACTACTTCCCTTTATTTTTTCTACCACTTTATAAGATTCTGTTGTATGAAGTCTGAGGCTTATTATTGGGTTCTGGAGCAGTTGAAGGAAGAATGACTATTTGAGAGTTGGCAAGTGAGAAAATATGTGATGTGGAAAGGCCAATGAAAATTTTGGATAAGAGAATAATTAAAACCTTACAGATGTTTAAAAAACATATTTGTTAATGATAAACCTTGCACATTAAAAATAATCTACCTTTCTGGAGGGTAGATATAGCAGTTTGTGGGACAGATGCCAACATTTCTGGTGGTTTATCTAGTCAGTATCTGTAGTAGGATCCCTGATCTAGGAATGTATTGCATTGCTGAAAGATGAGGTATCATTGACAAACAAAATTGCATGTATTTAAAGTGTACATTGTGATGATTTCATATATATATGTATATATACTCATATATATGTGTATATATATATACACATATATATGAAATTATCATAACTATATATATTTACTGTGAAATATTTACCGTCGTCGGCAGCCGTCCGTCTCGAGAGACGATGGTGTAGCTTCTTAAGAGTCTATCTGCACCGCCAAGAATGGCTGTGCAGTCCGACTCAGGAGTGACACAGTATCTGTCTCCTCCCGTGTTGAATCGACATCTTGCGATGACGCTGGAGTGTCCTCTCCAGTGAAGCTGAAGCTACAGAGCCTGGGCAGGGTGATATGGAGGGTCTGCTGTTGCCCATGCAGCAGACCCCCCCTCTCTTCGCAGCTGAAGGATCCAAGGGAAAGACGGAGTCAATACAGCTTGGCTTCAGGTGCGCCGCAGGAGTTGCCGGTGTTGACTACAACGTCGAACCGCCTTAGGGACTCCGGCTCCGGATTTTCTGTCGGGGTTTACTCCCTTAGCCTTTCCCCTGAAGAGGTATGCCGCAAGGCAGCGGAGGTTTTTTGGAATCAGAGTTTTCCTTCTCTGATGTGCTCTGACTGGAAGATCGAACCAGCGACACTTAGCTCACAGGCCGACGCCCAATCCACTGAGCCAAACCAGTCAGGTTGATGGCCCACAGTAAATGTTCAATAAATACAATCAAGTTAATCAACATATCCATCATCTCACATTGTTAGTTACCTTTTTTGTGTGTGTAGTGAGAACTCTTAAGATCTTAGCGAATTTCAAGTATAGTAGTCCCTCGCTATATCATGGTTCACTTATCGCAGCTTCACTGTATCGCGGGATTTTAAAAAATATTATATTTATTTATTGCGGGATTTTTGTTATATCGTGGGATTTTGTACTATTGTATACGTATGTTGTTAAAGTTATGTAGGTTTAAGAGTGTAGAATATGTTTAAGAACATAAGTAGTGTTTATAAAGTGTGGAAAAAGTTAATAAGGGAGTGGGAAAGGTTAATAAGGGACTGGGAACGGTTTATAAGTGTGTGGGAAGGGTTTATAAAGCCTTAAAGATATATAAATACTAAAATAAGTGTAAGGTTCCTACTTCATGGATTTTCACCTATCGCAGGGAGGTCTAGAACATAATACCCACCATAAGTGAGGGAATACTGTACAATATTATTAACTAAGTCACCATGCTGTATTTAGATCCTCAGAATTTATTCATTGTATAATTGAAAGTTTGCACCCTTTAACTAACATTTCCCATTTTCCCAGCTCCTGGCAATACCACCATTCTATTTGTTTCTGTGAATTCAACATTCACATTTAAAAAAAAAAGATTCTACCTATAAGTGATACCATACAGTATTTATCTTTCTCTGTTTTATTTCACTTATCACAATGCCCTCCAGCTTCACTCATGTTGTCACAAATGGCTGGATTTCATTCTTTCTTACAGCTGAATAGTATGCCATTATATGTATATACCACAATTTCTTCATCCATTCATCAAACTTAGTTTGTTCCCATATCTTAGTTATTGTAAATAATGCTGCAATCATAATGGAATTGCAGATGACTCTTGAAGATACTGATTTCGTTTCCTTCTAATATATACCCAGAAGTGGGATTGCTGGGTTATACGACAGTTCCATTTTTAATTTTGAGGAACTTCCGTACTGTTTTCCATAAATAATAGCAGCTTCCATTTACTCTTCCACCCACAGCGCACAAGCATTTCCTTTTCTCCACATCTTCATCAACACTTGTTATGTCTCGTCTTTGATAATACCACTCTAACAGGGGTGAGGTAATATCTCATTGTGCCTTTGACTTCCATTTCCCTGATGGTTAGTGATGTTGAGCACCATAAAAAAGGTGAGCTTTAAGTATTGAAAATATTCTAAAATAAAAAAAGAAAACTTTAAGGCATAGACAATTACCATTTTATGTTTATATTCTTAGCGATTAGCACTCTAAATTTGTGCTATAATTGATTATTGAACAAAAGCTTCTTCAGTATATATATATATTTCTCAAACAAAGGGATAAATGAAATGTATGGAAAATAGCCAAGTTACTTTATAGAACTGAAAAGAAATTCTTTGACTGGGAAGGGGCATAAATGATCTTTCTGAGATGGTGAAAATATTCTTTGTCTTAAATTGGCTGGTGGTTACTGAGGTATACATTGCTAATAATTGGTCGATCTGCACACTAAAGATTTGTACATTTTACTTTGTACAAATTACACCTCAAAACCAAAAATGAAAACCAAACAGATAAGAAAAGCTGAATGTCCAAGAAATAAAAGCTTATTCTTTGATATGTTTGATCAACTTTTGCTTCTTGTTTTTTGTTCTATTAAGCAAAGTGACCTAATTTGTTAGTATGGTTACTTACTTCCAAATAATATATAATTGTTATAACCGGAAGTTTGTGTAGTAATAGAAGGGTAACTATACCAAACCATGCTCACTTTTTCAACTTTATAAATTATTCCCTGAACAAGGAGCAATCAAACTGTGTGTTGAAAACAGAAAATTCAGCTCTGGCTGGTGTGGCTCAGTGGGTTGAATGCTGGACTATGAGCCAAAAGGTTGCTGGTTTGATTCCCAGTCAGGGTACATACTTTGGTTGCGGACCAGTTCCCTGGTTGGGGGTATGTGTGAGAGGCAACTAATCAATGTTTCTCTCTCCCTCTCTTCTTCTTTCTCTAAAACAATAAATAAAATCTCTAAAAAAGGAAAAAAGAAAATTCTTCTAATCAATTTTCTAGGCCCTTGTTTTTGTTATATGTTTATAATTCCCTTAATGCTAGCTATCTTTTGGAGTCATAGCTGTGAGAAAAGTATTAGAGCTCAAATTAAGACTCCTCAAGTGATTTGAACAAAGCAATACTTTTTTCTCTAGAGGTGGCTATTTTAGTGTCTTTCTCAAGGGAGGGTATACCTAAACTTCAATCCATTTTCTAAAAAAGATGTAACAGATCCACAGTTTACAGATGGTACAGATTTTCACCTATTTCAGTAATCTCAGAAGCATTTTCCCCATGGTCAAAGGGTTTCCAAGATCACATTAATCAAGTCTTGGGAATTGATGAGTGTTTTGGCTACAGGATGTGTGTAACTATCTGCCCTTGACTCAGCCCATTGCTATGGTGTTTTTATTTGAACACAGTTGTATCTTTTGAAGCTGTTTTTTTACTGTGGACCTGATTCTGCTGAAAGGCAAATTTTCCAATTTTTGAAAATTTGGGTATGTCGCATGGAGCAGGAGGACAGGAGTGATACAAAATAATTTCTTAATTAACTAACAAAGACAATTTTTGAGTAGTTAGTAAAATCTTTCTATATTTAGAACTTATTCAGTAAGTATAAAAAGAAAAATCTCCAAGTTTATTACCTCAAACTGTGAACAAAAAAATGTGTCAGGAGAGTTAAACACACACACATTTAACTGTGGCATTAATATACTACTTTGTAGGTGTAAAAGCATTTTCTTCTAAGGAATTAAATGCACTTCCTGACCTAAGTGGTCACTTCTTAACACTTCACTAACTCAATTATTCTACCTTGTTCAAAACTCATCTATACTTTACTTTTTGCCATATGAATCCATTTGAATAACTTCACTTGATAGTTTTCTAACTCTCCAAATAGATGAATATTAGTCATTTTTGAACAGTGGACTCAGATTGTCTATCAAAGCAGAAAATATTCAAACTATGTCTATCAAAGATGTTAGAAAAGCTATTTCTGCATTGGAAAAGCTGTCCAAATAAACCTTCAAGATAAGATTTTAGGCCTGCGTCCCCTTTAGGGCTAAAATAACCAAGCAATAACGGCAGGGCTCTTTCCTGACTATCTTCCAGGCATTTTACTTCCATTACCTCTTATCCTCGAAACATTGTGGTAAGCTTGGTATTATTATCCCTGTTCTACAAGTGATATCACAGAGATTCAGTGAGGCTCATTTAACTAGGGAATTGTTTATCTGAAATGCAAAACTAGGTCAGTCTGATTCCAGAGTTTACACTCTTTTCATTGTACTTGCACTGGGCCCAGGGAGGATTATGGGAAACCACAATGGTGTGGAAGGACATGTTGTTCCATTATTTTGTTGTTCTTTTTTTATGACACGGTTTATGACGTGGTTAAAACAAAAAGCAGGAACAACTTGTGTGTCAGGACTTTCTTTTTACCCAAAGACCATACCGATGCGCTCTCTTATGCCTATAATTCGGGAAGGCTCCAAGATGTTAGGATTGTGATACCCTAGTTTCTAGTGTGATTGGCTCTCTGTGAAATGATGATGCTGAGAGAATATCCAACGGACAATAAATGTCTGCATGTGACTGGGTCCCGGAGGAGTACAAAGACCATGGTACCTTCAGAGAGGAATCCAGGCAACCCCATCCAAACCTTCTCTAGGGACTCGGCCCATGTCCTCTTTGTCAGTATGTGCCCAAATGTCTCATTGGCCCTGCATGTGTCTTAGTTGGTATTATCTTGTTTTCTGCCTCACAAAAGGGCACAAATGGGCTTGATAGATAACTGACCATCGTCATTGAACTTTCAGGTGGAGATGATACAGGGCGGTTTGAGGGAACCCACAGTTTTCCAAGGTGGTAATTCACTCTTTATGGATGACCAATAAGATAATGCTGGTTTTAAACACAAAAACCCAACAATCAACAAACAAACAAATAAACAGACAAACACACCATAGACCATGGAAAACCTAAGATATCTGTAAAGAATAAAGTAGTCATCTTTGAACAGTATGGCAAGAACACACCACACAGTCTTTTGAGTCAGTTAGGTCAGCCTACATTTGAATTTGTCCTTTCCATTTATTGTTTTATAATCCTGGGCACGTCATTTACCCTCTTTGAAAAGAGTACTTTATCTGTTAAGTGGGGATAATAATTTTGACCTTAAAAGGTTGTTGCGAGGAAAAATGGGATCTGTACATAAGTACCTAATACCAGGTGTGGCAGTAAACCCTCGGTAAATGGTGGCTTCTTCTCTCCCTTTCTCATGGGCCCATTGGCTTTTCTAAGAAAAAGTTTTTTTAAAATGTCAAAGGTACAATACTTCGCTTTTAAGAACCTTGAATTGTTTATTTTGCATAAGTTCTAAAAAATAGCTTCATTTGGGAAACGCACTACAAAAGGATCATCTAGACTCTATAATGAGGGCAGTGTAGAGAAAGACGAGGACAATGCTGTGAACATCACTTACCAACAGGAGCACTTTTCCACACACACACTTGAGGCACCTCCTTACCTCATAAACTACATGGTCTTCTCAAGTACGGGGCAGTTTTATGTTAGTGATGTGATTCATTCATCCTGCCACGTTTTATTTATGTTTTCTTCAACAGTGAAACGAATACTCAGAAAACAATGCCCTGCTTATTTTGTGAACAAGAGGGAAGGGAAGTGTGTGTGTGTGTGTGTGTGTGTGTGTGGATCTCCCCATGATTTAGGAGCTAGGGTGATTTAAATTAATCTAACTACAAGTTTATTTGAAAAATTTCTTAATAATGTTTGGAAACAAGGCCTAAAATAAAAGACAGCAAGTGGCAAAAACTCTGTGGACCTCTCTGTTGAAGACCAACTCTGTTCCTCTCCTGCTTCAGTCTGATTACCTCTGGGGAATGTGCTGTTCCTTAAAATGAATCAGCCCTGCACAAAATAAGAGAGGTTGAGAAGTTTAGGATGTGGAAAATATGTGGAATTTTCACTTGAATAATGATTTGTATTTTTCTTTTGCAATAAATATGACCCATGACCCAAATAGGAGGATGGCAATTAATGAATCAAGCTTTAGAAATGTAAAAACACTTCATAATAAAAATAAAAGCAATAATAGTAGGAAGCCAAGTTAAGTAAACAAGTATAATGCTCCTTGTACCTGTAGATGTACATTTACAAATTCCAAAGCCATGACTGTAAAAGGAATTACTCTAACGATACCAGTGCTCTTGGTTTTCATTACTTGTTGAATTGGTTCTTTTGAATTGTGAACAGATAAAGCTCCGAGCTGCCTTTCCTCACCCATCTGGGACTCAGTTAGCTAGAATGATGTGTCGCTTATGTGGGACTGTGATGTAGCAGTCCCCTGGCTCTGACAATCATTTACTTGTATGCAAGGAACTTTTGCCCTAACAGTCTCAGGTCTTTCAAAGTAAATCATTTCCAAATCTGTTACAGCCTGTGTAGAAATATCTTTTTTTTTTTTTTTTGCTTAATTATATATTTAAAATCTGCTATTCATGTGAAGCTGTGCTTGACTACCGACTAGCCACTAATTTGTCAAGTGGGATATATTTCCAAACTTTAGAGAAGTAAAGAAATTGTCTTTATAAAAGGGTAGGTGAGAGAGAAGAGACAAAGCTGTGAACACACAAATTGTGGCCAGTGTAGAACTGGAGCTTCATGGATTCACCAATGTAAGCCTTTTTCCCTTTTAAAAGAAGAGTGAGCAGTCACTTACCTTAAGGTATATGATGCCACCAGATTGGTGGCTTTGCAAAAGATTGAATTACATTATATTTAAGATCTCTTCTAGCCCCAAGATACTGTGAGGACAAAAACAAAACAAAAAAACAAAAACATTTTCAAGGTCAAGAAAGTCTTTTACAAATCAGAGAGCTATTTAGATGTTAAAAACAAAACTTTCAGCAGTGTTATTTCCCTCCCTGGTCTCTGAGTAAATTGTAGTGGGCAGGAGATTAACCTGAGTTAGTTGATGGCTGTATCTATAGTTATCACTCTCCTCTGTGCCAACATTTCTCAAATGTTAGCATGTGCAAGCATCACCAGAGAAGCTGTTAAAAAGGCAGTTGCCCGGGTCACATCTCCAGAGATTGGTTGAGTAGGTGAGGATAAGGCTCAGGAACCTGTATTTTAAAGACATTACAGGAGATTGTGATGCAGGAGTTACTAAAAGTTACTGTATTCTCAAGGGAGAGGAGACATCTTTTGGGGAGCTAGCACAGGGTTGGTGGGGAGGGAGGACCACTTTGTAAGAGCCTATCTCCACTTAGGGGAGCTCTGGTTGCAGGTGGGGGTATGGGCAGTACTTGTCATGTGGGCTGAGGTTGAATCACTGCCAAAAGCTACTGCTCTGTTTCAACCAAAAGCGACAAATAAGCAAACCTATTGAAACACCATTATTTGAGAAGAAAACAGTTCTAGTATCCAAGCAATTAGTGGAGAGTAAGGGAGGGAGCATGAGAATAGGCAAGAATTCTTATCAAATTTCTAAGATGTGCCAGGTGCTTTACAGACACTGTTTCCTTTAATCCTTACAACAATTTATGAGCAAGGAATTAGTCCTACAGTTGACCCTTGAACAATGAGTGGGTTAGGGGTATGAACCCCCACACAGTTGAAAAATCTGGATATAGCTTTTGACTCCCCAGAAATTATTAATAGCTAACTGTTCACTGGAAGCCTTACTTATAAACCGTCAGTTAATACAAATTTTATGTTATATGTATTATATACTGTATTCTTGTCATATAGTAAGCTAGAGAAAAAATGATATTAAGAAAATTATAAGGAAGATAAAATATATTTCTAGTATATATAGAAAAAAATGGAGATATAAGTAGACTCATGGAGTTCAAAATTGTGTTGTTCAAGGATCAGGAGTATTTTGCAAATGAAAAACCTGAGGCTGACAGACCCAGTAATTCTCAGCCTGCCTACACATTAGAATCACCTGGGGCAAGAGGAGAAAGGGGAAACTGAAAAATTATCTATGCCTAGCCCACACCCACAGACATACAATGTCATTTGTCGGGTATTGATATCTTTGTAAGTACCCTGGAAAAACTAATATGTAGGCAGCAGTCAGCATCACTGATATTAACCAAAGTTCACAGGATTTTCAGAGGAAAATGAGGGTCGGGGGAGGCAGGAGAGGGTAAAAGGGGATAAATGATGATGGAAAGAACATGACTTGTGGTTGTGAACACACTATAACATACAGATGATGTATTATAGAATTGTACCCCTTAAACCTATATAATTTTATTAACTGTGTAACCCCAATAAATTCAATTAAAAATAAATTTAAAAATAAAAATATAAAAAGGATTAAAATGCTTCCCAGATAAGCACTCACAATGCACCTCCTTCTACCTATTTGGGGAACAATTTTTTATTCTAGCCCAAACCTCTGAGGTAAGTTTGTTGCATGAAGATCTGACTTTGTTAAAAAGGTCACAGAAACAAAAGCTTAGAGGGAAATTTTGCATAATATAACTTATGTTATTTTGCTATTACTACGATCCTGAGAGAGCAGTGTTGTTATGATTCTTCTTATAATTGAGGAAAGTGGGATCTACATTGTTCATAACTTTCTTGTCACAAAAACTGGAATTAAATTCAGACTATCAGACTCTTTGACATGTTGGCCCTGAGAAGGACTAGACCTGTAAAAAAGAATCTGTGGTTAACTGAGCCCAATTTATAATCAGAGTCGAGTAGTCATTGTTTACAGGGGGCCTCTCACACATACTGCATTTCAAAGAAAAGCCACAGGCTGGGCTGCCAAGGCTCCTGCACTGTGTTCCTACCATCTGGACCAACTCATGTAAAGGAGTTCCTAGAATCATATTTTGACCAATGGACTGAAACATGTCCCATTCAATAGGAGCTCTGTAGCTATATCCTTATTTGCATCTTGGTAATGATCAATCAGGACACTTGATTCTTACCAATCAGAACAGTGATGTTAAGAACCAGTCAAACTGTACAAATTTGGATTCTCTATTTGCATAAACATGGACCAGACAAGGGCCAGGGCAGGCACTTTCTCTGTGTAAGCTGGTCTTTCCTTTGACTTGGGGGAGTGCACTTGGTTTCTGTTAGAGGCTTTGTTTTCCCTGTTTGCAGTGGGGAAAAATAATGTCTCTCCTTTTATGGCGCTCTAGACTGGGTTCTCCTTTTGGCATTGGATTGGTGGCAGCAAACTTTTGTTTAAAGGATTATGTCAAACTCTGGAGTACACCACTTTTCTTACCTCAGAATTTATCCTGCCTGTTCTTCATCTTCTAAGTAACTGCAAGGTTAATATCCCAGGTAGCTGAGAATTATCTGTTTTCAAAGACTTTTGTTTCAGTATATTTATCAAGCCCATTGCAAGGTTACTTAACCTCCTGAAAGTCTTAGCTTTCATGACTATTAAATAGAAACAGAGACATCAAACATATTTAGAAATGCCTTGGTAATAGGTGAATACATTTTAAATGCTTTTGGAAGATTCTGGTTTACAAAAGGAAGAAAAACAAGTCTTTCCCTCCAAATAGAGCTCTGATAATAATGTTATAGTAGTACCTTAATAATAACATTAAAATAAGTAATAGTTAACTTACTAATTTTTCAGTTCTTTATTTTAAAATAAGAACCATGCAATAATATCAGCAATTATTTATGTAACATTATACAATTTTTTCATAAGTTTTTAGTGTCCTCGTAATTCATTTAATTCTATGTAATTACATCAATTTAGGGAAAGAGTGGGGAAAATTTTTAGGTAAGAGACAAATAAGATGAGAGCATTCCAAATAGAGGGAACCATATATTCAAGGAATAAAACTACTATGGCATGACTAGTATGTCAAGTGTGTGTGGTTGAGAGGTAGGGCATGAATCTACCAACAGAAGCTGAGCAGGGTAAAATCATAAAGGGCATCATATGCAAACAAAGAATTTTAAACTTTTTCTTCGAGATCTGCACTATTCAATACCATAGCCCCATGAGGTTATCGAACACTAGAAATGAGGTTATTCCAAATTAAAATAAGCTGTATATACAATACACATTGCCTTTTGGAGATTTTGCCCGAAAAATGCTTAACAAATAATTTTTACATTGATTATATATTGAAAAATAGTATTTTGGATTGAATAAGACATGTCATTAAAATTAGTTTCACTTGCTTCTTTTTACTTTTTAAAAAACATGTTTGCTTCAAAATTTAAAGTTATATGAAGGGGAACCTCCTCTCCAAATGGAATTATAGGGCGGGCCCCTTGTAGTACAGGCTTCCCCACAACTAGGTGAGTGTTCTAGGAACCATCTGGATCAGTGTACCAGCTGGCATTTTTTGGAGAGGCTGTGTTTGGCTTCAGATAATTTTTTTTTGAAGACTCTCTCAACATGTTTGCCCATTTCATGATGGGAGACTTACAAGCACACCTGCCAACACTGCAGTACTAAGTGTTCAGCAGTTTTTGACCAAAAAATGGAATGACCTCTGTGCCTCACCCTCCTTTATTCACTAGATTTCACCCCTAGCAACTGTTTTTTGTTTCCCAGATGAAGGAAGTCCTCAAAGGGAAACGTTTTGCTGGTGTGAAAGAGGTGAAACAGAAAAAATGGCAGAAGCACTAAAAGGCATCGAAATCAATGTGTTCAAAAACTGTTTTGAGCAGTGGGAAAAAACATCTCGATAGATGTATTGCACCAAATGGAGAGTGCTTTAAAGGTGACTGAAGTTTAAACACATAAGAATAAATACACAGTATTTTATAAATAAATTACTTTGTTTTTTTTTTTTTTTTTGGTCTTCCCCAGTATTTGTGCTTTGCATTGTATTTCTGTCGGCTAGGACTGGTATCGATTAGTGTCAGCAAACTACAGCCTGTAGTTCAGTGCACTCTTTTGTAAGGTCAATGAGCTAAGGAAGGTTTTTACAGTTTCAAAAAATTGCTTTAAAAAGAGAAGGTGGTGGTGGTGGAGGAGGAGAAGGAGAAGGAAAGACAAAAATTGCATGTGGCTTATAACCTCAAATATTTACAGTTCGCTCTTTCCAAAAAGAGTTGCTGGCCTCTGTCCATGGAAGAGGAGCATTGGCATCACCAAGGAGATTGTTAGAAATACAGAACCTCAAACTCTACCTTACATTTACTGACTCAGAGTTTTCATTTCAACAAGATTCCTAGGTGATTCATATGCATGTTAAAATGTAAGATGCACAAGAGTAGATAACAGAAAATAAATGAAAGATATTAAAGATAGGTTTATGCACCTACATAAAATCTTTTTTTTTACACTTAGATTAAGTCACACTAAGTTTTTTGTTATATTTTTGTTGACAGGATAAATAAATATTTGATTTTTAAAGTATTAATCTTTTTCTTTTTCTTTTTTAACATATCCTTTTTTTAATTGTTGTTCAATTACAGTGTCCCAATCCCCCCTCCGCATTGCTCTCTGCCGCCTCTACCCAATAGTCAATCCCCGCCCTGTTGTCCATTCCGTGGATCATTTATACATGTTTCTTGACTAGACCCTTACACTTCTTTTAAAATTTAGTGGTGTTGGTTTCTGCCTTCTTCTGTGTCATATACAGCGGGATTGCTTGCCACATTGTCATAGTTATGGAAATAATGTGATGTCCTCAGGTCCCATCACTTTGGTGCAGAAAAACTCAAAGGGACTGTAAATCACCTAAATGATGAATCCTAATCCCTTTTTACAGCTTTTGCACTTATGAAAAGGCTGTGGATTTGTAGCATGGGAGAGAGAAGATGATTTTACTCAGTTGGAATAATTCAAACATCTGCTTTTTACTTTGAATAGATTCTGATTTATGTGCCTGTACAAACTTGATATCTATAAAACTGACTAGCAATGTAATATTTTGAAATTTTATTCTCTCTTTGCTTTAGGGAGCTCCAGAACCTAGGCAGTGACTAACGATATTGCATGAGATAGATTAACTAAATTCTTTCATCATCGATTTTTGTTTGTGATTGCATAGTAACAGCTCCATTAAAATAGAGGCCAGATGCCCATTGCTCGGAGCAGTTCTACTCTTCTGTTGTACAGCCACAAGATGAAGTTATGTTCCATTATTTAAAGGATGCCTATAGTCTCTAGAAGCATCACAATGATTCAGCAACTTAACCTTATGCAACAAGAGCAAAAAGAAGAAAAGTAGAATATTCAGATTCTGACTTAGTATGGTGTGATGGACGGATTTCCCAACCAATCATATTGAAGGTTGAAACTCAATAGAGCACCTTAAAGAAAACTTATTGGAAGAATGTGTTTTGGCACAATCACTACTATTTTATTGGACAGTTTAAGTCTTAAAAGAGAAATTCTTCATTCTTTCTTGTCTGATATGCCACTCTTCCATCAAGGAAAAGGATATTGTTTATTGTTCCCCTTGTTGATGGCTCCAATAACTTGTGTTGAAGCTTTGCAGAATTTCATTTCCATTTTAGATCTATTTTCATTTATTGTGTTCCAAATCTAATGTTTTGTAATATCTAAAAGAAACAATGTTTTCAAGCCATTGCTCTTTTTAATCAAAGTATATGCTGTCTTTCCCATTTATTACCCTCCCCCCCCATTCTTTGCTTTCTCATTCTGAGGACATTCATATGAACTTTCTTTAGTTAGGATATAACTTAAATCTGATTTCATAAACTGGTTGCTGTGGGACCAGTTGACAGAAGAACCTCCCAAAAGATCACACTTAATACAGGAAGTGAGGTTAATGATTCAGTAGGCGAAACTCTTCTGACTCACCGTACCACCTAATAAAATGCTATATTCACAATGGAGATTTAGTAAATGTTTGTTGACTGATTACTATACCGCTGATAAATCTTGAGTATAAGGAAAATGTCATGTGGAAACCATCTACTTCAGTTCTAAAGATTAGGAAATAGAACCACTAAGAAATCAAATATCATGTCTGATAGAATACATGAAAAAGTTTGTAGTGGAAAACTTTCTATCATTGGCCCCATTTTATGTCCCTGGCTGTTTTCTCTTCATCTCTTTCACATCTTTAAAAATTGACATTGTGTCACTCTATATACTTATTTTTGAAAGCCTTCTTTTTGGAATAAGGCAGTTTAAAAGAATAAGTACTAAGACTTTAGATTCAGAAATGTGCCTTTGACATCTGACCAAACTGAGTATAACACAAATTGGAGGCCAAGTTTCATGTAGTTGACCTGAAACCATGTGGTCATTTGTAACAACCGGTTCAGTCTGTGAAGACATGGAACCGAACCTGCTGTTGTGCAGTGCTGGCAGCCTCTAAGAAGTAGTCTGCTCTTGAAAACATACTCTCTGATTATCTTGTATGGCTTAGCAATGGCTCCCAAATTTTCAGGATGCCCAGGATGCCATGAGAATGCACATATATATTGTACTACATAGCCACAGTATTTTACATACAATTTCAACAAGTTTGTAAGTCTCTGAATGTATTACTCCTGAATTCATCTGTGGACTTTCTCTGGCACCTATAGAATAAGAACCTCTGGTTTAGATGGTTTAGAGAACTAGTGTGTATCTACTCTTGTTTGTTCATTTGCCTTTTTTTTTGGTGGTGGTGGTCTGAGAGGGGACCAAGTTGTCTAACCTTTAAGTCTGTTTCATAAAATCTTAATGGTAAAATTATTCCCCTTCAAGGTAGAGAGTAAATTTTAAAATATTTGGGACTGCCATTCACAAATTTAATTTTCCTGCTAGAATGCAAAGATTTTTGTCTCGTATTGGATGTGATTCCTAAACTTAGATTCCTACTATCAAAGAGTCATCATGATAATTAGAATTCTTTCCAATTCCAGAAATAAGAAGCAGAGGAATCTTTAAGGGCGGAAAGACCCGTATCAGAAGTCAACAAACTAAGGCAGGAGGGCCAATTCTTGTTTTGTAAATAAAATTTTATTAGTACTGAGCAGTGACATTCATTATTGGCTATGGCTGTTTTGGTGCTACAGGAGCAGAGGCGAATGCGTTGGAGACTGTAAAGGCTTATCTAGCCCTTTCCAGAAAGTGTTACCTACCCCTGTCGTGTATTGTTCTAATAAAAATTTCTCAACCTCAGTGCTATTGACATTTCAGGCTGGGTACTCATCCTTGCCTGTGGGGGTGTCTTGTGCATTGGAGGATGTTCAGTAGCATTCCTGTTCTCTCTACTCCCTGGTTCCAGGAGCCCGCTCTCCCTCCCGCCTCAGTGGTAACATGGAAAAGGCCTCCACATATTCCTAAATGTCCTGCTTGAGAACCAGTATTCTAAGTGGACAGGTTCGATCATGGCAAGAGGGGAGAGGAGCTCATATCTATTTCATGATTTAAGGGACTCTTCTACTAGAAGCTTTCTGCTGGAGTATTCTTTTTTTCAAAGAAGAACTTTCTTCTGCTGTTATATCAGTTATCTCTCTCTTTGTTCCGTTTTTTAAAAAAGTAGAACATTATGGATCTCCATCTCTTGACTAAAAATACCTTTAAAAACCTTGTACTTGTTAAGTTACCCTTGTCCTCATTATTATTAAGTGCTACCATCACTTGAAGCCCAAATAAATAGAATGAATAATTGTGATTTTCTACTATGGAAAAAGAAGCAGTTGTGTAAATGTCACAGATAATACTAGTTTTTCATCTGCTGTAGCTCGGGGCCAGTGTGTAAAACTATTTCCATTAAGAAATTTAGTGAATGAGAGAGATTTATAGCAAGTATCCCAATCAGAGCATCACTCTTTGAGAATGTGAACCTGCTTCCCTTGTATTTATTTTTAGATAGGTAAACAGGATCATAATTTTAGCCATCTAAGTAATATTGTTGAACCCAATGGTACATGTACTTTCTTATCTATGTAGATATGATCTTTTAATATTTATCTTGAGCAGATATGAATGAATTAGTTTTGTGAAAAAAATCTTGTAGAAATCAGGCAAGACATATTTATATCCTTCACAGAGTCTAATCTAATCTAAGGTAGATGACATTTACACAGAGAAAATAAAGCTATTTCATCCCTTCTGAACATACTGACATGATCTATTACTGCAAACATATTTTTGAAAAACTGCACATAAACTATTGAGAAAATATAATTTAGTGGTCAAGACTAAATTAATTATTTAAAGGAGTGAGAAGTGAGTTAAAAATAAACTTATTAACTCCTATACCAGAATGATCTGCAATTATCCTTTCTGATTTTTACCTGATGAGGTAAATATGACCTAATGTTCTTAAGGTTTGTTCCATACGTGTGACGACTATGACATTGCCATGGATCCGAGCAAAATATTGTTTCATTGGCACTGCCCATGTTGTCATTACCATTATGCAACTTTAATTTTCATGTAGTTTAAATTAGAGAACCATCAGAGTGTAGTCAAGTTACTGTAAAACAATCCAACTGATTGTTTACCTTTGTATTTAAACTCTTTGTCAGGGAAGCTATGCTCCTTTTTTATTTGGATATAAGAACTGACTTTTAAACTATCAGGAAAACAAACATTCACACAACATTTTCTCTAACACTAATGCCGAAGTGATCAAAATTCCTCATGACATGCAGGTTGGAAACATGTAATGTTTTCTTTATTTTGTCTTCTGTGATACAAGGTGGTCTCTTTTCTTCTTTTGTTCAACAAATTTCTAGAGCCGGAAACTATTACCCTTTCATACTTGTGTTGGTAGTTACTGTGACCTTTTTACACAAAGAGTAAAAAAAAAAAAAAAAAAAAAAAAAATTTATTCAAATCCACAAACCAGTGTTTTTATTTTGAAGAAAAACAAACTTTTTTTTTCCCATGAAAGGAGGGGGAAGAAACCATAGCAAACAAATGTTTTGTGATTCACAATTGCTTGCTCTTCACAGTTGTGGTTATTATCCAATTATATGTGGTTTCTCCTGTATCATCTTGTCTGTGTGTTTTACGGGTGTCATTTTGTTTATTTTTGCTTTGATTATTTTAGAATTAGTACAACATATAGTATGTCTGAGGGCATCAGTTCATTTCAGGCCCAATCTTGTAAATCTCCACACCCATTTTGCATAAAAGCTTCCACGGATCAGATGAAATGATGTGTTGCCGACTTGCATGAATCTGCTGCTTTTAAACCAAGGTCTAACATTATTCCTCTTTTCCTTTTGTTTCTCCCAGTTACTTCATTGATATTCATTTACTCACATAATCAAAACATATGTGGATCCTCAGAATGTGCCAGAGGTGGTGCTCGCTTATGATCTCATTTCATTCTTTGGCCGATTCTGTTGTGTCAGTGCATTTAGTCCCATTTTACAGATCAGGAAACCAAGGGTCTTGGGTTATGGGTTTACCCAAGATTTCATGGCTGGCAAGTATGGTTATATGATCTGATAACTTTCTGCACAACATACTTGTACATTTATATGATGAAAATAAAATAGATGAACAGAATCATTGCGAGGGAACATCATAAGGAGAAATAATTTGTAATGTCTCAGAGTAAGTGTATAAACTTCTTAATTCTTAGGCCGTATATTCAAAACAGTGCAACAGTTGCCTGGAAAGTAAAATATTTAATCAATCAAAAATTTGTTTTCTGTAACATTGCTGTAGAGTTGATGATCTTCTGAGGAGATGTTCTAGCCATACAGAGTCTGTGGCCATAGGCCAGTCTACCTCTGGCATTTATGGTCTCTGACTTTCTTCCTTCTTCTCTGGCAGCAGCAGAAGAGATAAGCCCAGTAGGTGCCATTTTACTTAATATCGAATAAAATGAATTGCATTTCTTTACCATGTCAAAAGCCATTTAATTTTTTATTGTGGTAAAACATACATAAAGTGAGATTTGCCATTTTAACTATTTTTAAGAGTGCAATTCAGTGGCATTAAGTGCATTCACAATGTGCTGTAACCCTCACCACTGTCCAGTTCCGGAACTTTTTCATTATCTAGAACAGAAACTCGGCACCCATTAAACAATAACTCTTCATTCCCTTCTCCCCAGCAATCTCCTAATTTGCATTTTTTGTTCCTGAATATAATGTTAAGGGCTTATTGTTGGAAGAATTTCCTTGCAGCACATGTTCTGAAGCACCGAACCTATCCAATAGGACTTCTAGTCAAATACAACCCCGAGCCCCCCTGAAGTTAATTTATATTGTTTATGATGATGTAATCTTTGGTTATTAAGCATAAATTATGTATGCTGTTATAACACATTCTGGGATACAAAAATACCAGTACCCTTTTGCAGTGTTAAATTCTGGGGTGAATCAAAGACACACAAACATGATTTTTTTCAGGTGAATCAAATCTTCCTGCTCTTCTGCTTGGAGTACAAAGCAGATAAGGAAGATCATAAAAACAATTAGCAACAGCCTTTATAATTACTCACAAATGTAATGCAAAGAATGTCATCCATTCTCACCCAGGGGCAGGCGTGAAATCAGATAAATGCAGGAGGAATTGCTCCTCTGCCTTCCCACACCCCCTCCTTCCTCCCGTGAAATTGCTAATGGGGAAAGGAAAACAAGGCTTTGGTACAATGTCCCCCCCAAACCAAACTGAATTATGATTTCTTTCTCATTACACCTAGGTTTTAGGAAATTGTATTAAAAAGAAAAATGTTCTGGGGCCTAACTGCAATGATGTTGTTTTCTTTGTGCTGTATGTCTTGTGAAAATGGAGTTTTTAGCGGCATTGTTTATGGCCTTGGATCTTATTCACCTAAGTTGTAATGAAACACTTCTTTAAAAGTGTCAAAAGTTGGAGTGAAAAGAAGTTTTTGTTTTCACTTACCTGCAAGAAGATATTAAAGATAAGGTTTGGCGTTTGGTCAAATTCTGAAGTGGATGGCCACATGTTAACAGCTGTTGGGCCAAGGTTGTTTTACATTAGAGAATTTCTTAACTGTTTATGACTCATAATGGTTTTGAAATTTCTGAAAGTGCTATTTTCCCCACATTAGCAAAAATCCTGCAGTAGAGAAGCATAATTTTAAATTGTAAGATATATTATTTGCTTTATCCAATAATTAAAATTTAAGTATCGATTTGTCTGATCTTTGTGTATATGCATCAAGTAAGTTCTTCCTAGTATTTTATCATAATCTCAGCTAACAAAGCCTGGTGTGTGGTAACAGTACATGTGGAAGTGAGAAACTTCTTAAGTTAGATCCCGAAGCATCGTGAGGGAAAACACTGTTTCCCAGACTGCAATGACAGGCAAAGGGCAGTATCTGGGGAACATCTGGGACTGGGAAGTAGACTGGGTAGAAGAAAGAGCATCAATAGGAACTCTTTGTGGAGTCAGGATTGGGGGTCAATAACTTCAGCAAGAGTTTTTCCAACCCACCCCCACTACCCCACATTTCTCTAATCTGATGTATGTGCTCCCCCTCTTTGCTTCTCTGTCATACTTGTATATTCTGTGACAACACTCAGGCAGCTAGTCCTGGCTGGTTTGGCTCAGTGGATTGAGCGTCGGCCTGCGAGCTAAGTGTCGCTGGTTCGATCTTCCAGTCAGGGCACATCAGAGAAGGAAAACTCTGACTCCAAAAAACCTCCGCTGCCTTGCGGCATACCTCTTCAGGGGAAAGGCTAAGGGAGTAAACCCCGACAGAAAATCCGGAGCCGGAGTCCCTAAGGCGGTTTGACGTTGTAGTCAACACCGGCAACTCCTGCGGCGCACCTGAAGCCAAGCTGTATTGACTCCGTCTTTCCCTTGGATCCTTCAGCTGTGAAGAGAGGGGGGGTCTGCTGCATGGGCAACAGCAGACCCTCCATATCACCCTGCCCAGGCTCTGTAGCTTCAGCTCCACTGGAGAGGACACTCCAGCATCATCGCAAGATGTCGATTCAACACGGGAGGAGACAGATACCGTGTCACTCCCGAGTCGGACTGCACAGCCATTCTCGGCGGTGCAGATAGACTCTTAAGAAGCTACACCATCGTCTCTCGAGACTGACGGCTGCCGACGACTCAGGCAGCTGTCCTCTGAGGGTCCTAATAGAGCAAAGGTAAGCTCTTGGAGTAGCAATGCCTGTTCTCCAGGGTATTTCATGATGGTGCTTCTCAGCCACCACTGCTCAGTTGTTAAAGTGATTGATTTTGAGGTGGGTGGATGTGTTAAATAATCTAAGAATTAGATAGCTATCATGCACCGGAGATATCAATGACTGGCTGGCCATAGGCATTTTCAGCACAGACACTAATTTCCTTTGGTTGGCGCGGAATATTTTTTTAAAAAGCCATCTCTAAAGTGATGCAAAATGGACAGAAGGAAATATAGGGAGCCATGATTGAGAATACATATTTTTCAAACTGCAGGTTAGGGATTTACTTTGGTAATACTGCCTATTAGTAGATGGAAATGATTCATAAGAATCTTTGAAAACTTTCAGGCACTTTGAGTTTTCTCTTTATGTGTATATGATATTTATATTTAAATTTATATTTATAATCACTGTCCACTCCCCACCCTCCTGATTTCTTACTCCTAATATGGTCAAGTCTGGGCTGAATTCTCGTGTTTACTCTTTAGGAGGAGTTTTCTGCTATAGCATCTCCACCCTCCTAACCCCCTACCTCCCATACAAATCAGGACTAGTCCTTTTCTGGAGCGGTTTGTGTGGCAGTGATAAGGGTGGAGAAGAAGGTGCTCCAGCATTGAAATATTTTTCTCTAGTGTAGGAAGCAGAGAATTCTTGAATTACTGTTTCCTCTGCGACTTGTTATCATCTCCATTTCTTCATACGTATTTTGCTCTTGATAAAGTTTTATTTTGGAATTCACTGAAGTTCTGTATAGTATCTGTCCAGGTTATCAGATGAGATACATTTTATTTCCCGTTTTCTTGTATACGTGTGAATTTCCAGCTGACCTTGTACAAAGGTGACTCCAGAGGCAGCCTCAGCAGAAAGATGCTGAGCTGGGAAAAGCAAAGGTCAGATAATAGTCTTGTCATCAAATTACCATCCTCTAAACTAGGTTATAGTTAGAAGAATTTTATCCCTACATTAAAAAAGTATTTAAATAAAGAATACCATGAAAAATGTACTGTTTGAATGCACTGTTCTTAAGGTATATCCATGTGACTATTTAAATCAAATGTAGTCAATGATAGTAGGCACAATTCATCTAGAATATGAGAAACACAGCTACTCAAGTATGACATCTTTCTGTGGTACTCACCATGTGACATCTGCCAGGTTCAGACTGCTTTGCAAGATGATCCTGGTGATATTACTACTAATAATGCAGATATTTATTGAATGCTCACCATATTATCCACTATGCCAAAAGATCTACATGTTTCTGCCATTTGTTCCTTCCAATACTTTATGCAGTAGGTACTATTATTATACTAATTTTACTGTTGGGGAAACTGAGGCATAATAAGGTTAAAGAGGTCAAGGATTTAATAAGACGCAGAGCTGGGCATTGACTCCTGACTCCAGGGCATGTCCTTATACAATACTGTGTCCCCAAGTGTGGCTATGCTGTGGCCTTCATCTCTATTTATCTCACCGTCCTCCATACTGTGTTCAGTTTGATCAACAACGCAAGCTAAATCTGATCTTGTTTATATCAGACACCCCTGCAAGCCTCACTACATCACTTTCCATCTAAAGGGCGTTAACTGTTTGCTAAGATAAATGTGTAGAACCTTGTAAAATAAGTTCACTAAGTGAAAGGCTCTGTGTCAACCCATGGTCTTTTTTTTTATTCTCAATATTTAAAGTTTCTTAGAGTTCTTAAAAAAGAATCATGCATTTTTTAATATGATGCATTTTTAACTTAAAAGTTAACTAAGTAACTTTATAACATTTTGTTTGAAAAGAAATACAATTTAAATAGTGATTTTTTTCACCAATGGGTTGATAGACACAAAGTTGATAGACACAAAGTTCTTTATAAGTCCATAAAATCAAACCTAATTCTGTTCAAATCTATGTCTATGAACTACTTTGCATTTTATTAGTGTTATTTTATTTATTTGATTGATGAGAGAGAGAGACATCGATGCGGTGTTACACTCATTTATGCATTCACTGGTTGATTCTTCTATGTGCCCTGACGGGGATCAGACCCCAAACTTTGGAGCATTGGGACAAAGCTCTACCCAACTGAGCTACCTAACCAGGGCACTAATTTGTATTTTTGATGTGTCAGTTATTGACATGCATACTAAGTCTTCCAAGGCAATGAATATTTGTCAATTTCTTCTCATATATTTTGAAGATGTAATTAAATGTTTATAAGTTTTAAAATGTGATTATTGGTGAATGAAGCCTTTCAACATTTTTATCTTTAATAATTCTTTTTGCCATAAAGTCACTTTTCTCTCATATTATCAGCTTTCTTTTGGCTAATATTTGATATAACTTTATCCATTCCTTTATCTTCACATTTTTATACTTATATTTTAGATATTTCCCTTGTAAAAAGCATAGAGCTGAATTTTTAAAGAATTGAGTCTTTTAATCTTTGATTTAAAATTGGATTTCAGTCAACTTATATTAATTGTGTTAAATGATGTGCTTAAGTTCATCTCTGCTGTCTTATACAGTATTTTCTACTGTTTCTATATTTCTTTCTGTTCACTTTTTGACTTCCTTTGGATTGTTTGAATTTTTTTCTCACTTTCTCCTTTTACCATTTATTAATCTGTTTTTATTATTTGATGATTAGGCATTTCAACAAAATGTAAAGTTAATTAATATCTGTACCATCTTCAAAAAATACAATGATTTTTGAAAAGATGAACATTAATTACCCCTTTTCTAGGGTAAATCATCCTCTTCCACTCTCATACTTCAGATAGTATTATTGGTGTTTTATATAGTCAAAATTTGTTCACATTCACTCACATATTGGACAATATTTTTCATTATTATTTCTTCTTATATTTCACATCTTCCTTTTGGGATCATTGTTTTTATTCCTGAAGAACTTCCTTACAATTTTTATTACAGTAAGTTTATTGGAGATACCTTTTTTCCCCCATGTCTGAAAATGTCTTGAAAGTTTTATGGGAATTTCAGGTTCAGTAATTCTCCTGTTTAATGACTTCCATTATTACATTGACAAGTCAGCAGTTAATATCACTGTTGCTCTTTGGTAAGAAATATGTTTTTTACTTTTTAAAACATTTTTACTGTTATTCTTTCACCATTTTAAGATTGGCTCATTGTCTTTGGTATACTGCAGTTTCATTCTGGTGAATCAAGGCATGAACTTCTTTACATTTATCATGCAGGGGAATTATTAGACTTCTTGAAATTGAGGGTTTGTTCCTTTATCAATTCTTGAAAAAATTCCAGTACTATCTTTTAAAATATTGCCTTAACCTCTTAATATCCCATTATATATAGGTCTTTTTCTTTATTTTCCAAGACACTGAAACTACTTAAGCATATTTTTCATAATGTCTAGAAAACAAAGTTTATTGTATTATTTTACTACATAAAATATTTGTTGATTTATTGTTGCTTATTCATGTATTCAATATTATTATTGAATGCTAACTGAATACAAATGTGCTAGACCTTCACTGGGTGCTAAATATACATCGTCCAACAAGGAAAGCAGAGTTCCTAGCCTCATGAAATCTAAAGTCTAGGTTACTAAAAAGAAAATAGCATTGAAATAATTTTTGTTGTCAGTAATTCTCAGACATGGAATAGCTCTCATTTCTTTAGCAGTTACTAGGTGCCCATCATCATACTAATCACTTAGATACAGCAATATCTTATTTATCAGTATATGTTAAAACTCCAAGTATCTTGTTTAGACATACAGATTTTTGGTATTGTAAACTCAGTCTACTTTTTAGAGTAATCATCTACCACTCTAATTCATAGCCCCACTCAACTGCCTTGAGCCATTCAACATTTCCAAGATCAACCACATGCTTCCATGATTCCACCTCTTATACCTTGGGAAATCCCGCTAATCTATAAGTAACTAAATTTTACTTCTTCGCTAAGTATTATAAAATTTCCCATGTTGCAAGTCTTTCCCTTCACTGTGTTTCTGTAAGAGTTTATTCAAATTCATGAAATAAGAACTTTTGCCTTCAGTGTAGAGGAACCAGATTTTCTCTCTTGAATGACACAACTAAAAAATGGATAACATATAAGAAACAGCAATTTTCAAGACACTGAACATTGGTCAACAAAGGACAGTGATTCCTGACAGACAAGAAACACACAAGATGAACCCTTTGATTGTCCCGCCTTATTGCCTTGAGAGTGTTTCCAGACTGTTGAATAGGAGGAAGAACCAAGGTAGAGCACAGAGGACTTTCTGAGTTGAGGATACGTAGCTGAGAGTCAGGCATACCAAGGTGGCTAGAGCTCTCAGCATGGAAGAGTAACCAGAGAGGAAGGAGCTTCACAGTGGGAGAATTCCAGAGACCTGCAAAGGGTCTCCCTTGAGTGTGCTACTGGGTAATGGTCAGAAAATGACTTGAGGCTGGAAAAAACCAACTGAAAGAATTAGAGGTAACAGTGCATGGAGTGTGTATGGGACTGAGAATTGTGCCTGTTCCCACTAACCAGATCTCTTTGTCTTCTGCACAGACTAAATAGGTGAGTTGAGTGGGGATGGGGTGGAAATCACCACCCCTGGATTTTTCAAGTTCTTGATAGTGGCACTAATCTCCCTGGTCTCTCCAGGAACATGGCATTGCTTCTGCTTTACTATTTATCTAAAGGCAGTTCTAGTAGCTTCCACTTGGCCTTTGACACCATAATAGCCTTCACTTCACAGGTCAGGGAACCAATGTGGGGATTCAGCCAGCTGCTAAATATTCCTATCCCAATTATGCATTCTGGAACTGGGGAAAAAAACCATAGGGTGGGTTCAGAGACCCGCTGGGCCCACGGTGAGATGGATCTGAGCTAAAGCATCATTGGTTTTTCAGATCTCTAAGTCCTTTCTGTGATGATGGGCCACAGTGAAGATTTAGATCTTCTGGAGTTAGTGTTGGTTCAGAGCCAGCGTCTGATAGTTCCTGAAAGGCACAGCTACCCTGGTAAAAGGCTGTATGTAGATCCTTTCCGGAAGGCTGGAAGAAAAATTAACAGTATAAATTTTTGGCAATTTACCAGATTCCTTCCTCAGGCATTTTGGGTCTGTTAACTGGTTCAAGCGCGGGAATTGATTGAGTGACCTGGCTCTCTGTTTTGACCATTCAGATTAAAATGTTGTTCACCTGATCTGGAACTTTCCTGCTTATACAGAGCATGTAAGAACTTAGTGGGCTTTCTATCTATTTCACCTCTAGGAACACCGTGATCAAGTAGCCAATGCCCTAGACATTCATGGGTCAGACTACTTTGATAGCTGCTTTCACTCTGCTGTCCACTGCGGTAGCCACAGCAACATTTCCTCTGGCAGTCAAATGCTGCCACTTGGCCTCTGCCACCCAGGATCCAATTATTCCCATTGCATTTAGGTTTTCCAATTCAGTGACTCCAGAAACTTCAGTTTCTGGCCTAGAAAAAAAGAGTGATTACAGCATTCTTCAAGGATGGCATCCCCTCACATATTTATTTCTCACAGTTATGGTAAAATGTGTGTCTTCTAGACCCCTTCAATATGGAGAGTAGAACTTACATGACAAATCCACGCCAATATTCCAGTGTCCCCACACCTTTCAATCACTTTCCCTACACTCAATCAAAGCAAATTTGGCATTTATAATTTATTCACTGTGGGCCACTTTTTGGTCCATGTTTCAGCCAACCAACCAAACTATTAGAGTTCTTCCTAACTCCCTGAGCTGCAACATTAAATGCAGAATCTCAGCTTAGTGAACCCATATCAATAGCCTGGTCCAAATTTATGTTCCTTCCACCATTATCCTACACCCCCACCATCCGTTCCCACACAGGTTCCTCAGATTCCTGGGAGTATAAATTAGAAGGGACACACTTTGTGCCTCACCTTTAGGGACCCAATGAGACTAGAGTCTAATCGCAGGTATAGAATCAAAGAGAAGTGGTGGGGGTTGGTTCTGAGGAGACTCAGGATTGTCTTTCATGGGAATGCATTACAGTTTTCTTAGGCAATGCAGTGTTAATCCCCTTAGAGAGGGCTGAGGAGGCTGCTTTTACTGGCAAAGCAGACTCACCAGGATTTAGGACTTCACTGTCCCCAGTTTCATCAAAGTCTATTCACACATCCCCTTTCCAGGTATGGGGGGTGGGTATCCATTCTTTCCCAATCCATACCTTTCCTTTAACAGAGGCACCCTGTGAAGCCGAGAGTTCAACTCATTGTAATTCAACCAGTCACAGGATAAGATCCTGTGTTTGATTTTCACCAATCTTTGCTGCCCACTGTGGCTGCAGGAGATAAGGTTCCTTTCAGGGCACGTAGGGAAGCTTTGAAGTCACTTATGCAGCACTCTAGCTGGGAACTTGAATCCCAGAGCTCAATGCTTTTCTTTCACCACTTTGTCCAGTGTCATTAGGAGCAACCAGGTAATCTTACTATACTCTACATTTTCCAAGAATGTTTGAAAGTATCGTGTACATAGTCACCTAGCTCCTTGCTTCTTATCAGTGGTTGATTAGGAGTATCCAATGGGGATATTTTGTGTATCTATGTTGCCAGATTAATCTACAGATTATCAACACTCTCTTTACACTAGAAGTAGAGTAATTAGCATCTTTAACTATAATCAGATTAGAGATTCAATTGTAGAAACCCCAGGAAAAATTTAGAAAACTCTTCCTTAAAATCTTGTCCTTCTAAGATCACTCTTGGTACCAAAATCTGTTTTAGCCTAGGTTCTCCAGAGAAACAGAACCAAAAGTGTGTGTGTTATGTGTATGTGTGGAGAGGGAGAGGGAGAGGGAGAGGGAGAGAGAGAGAGAGAGAGAGAGAGAGAGAGAGAGAGAGAGAGATTGTAAGTAATTGTTGCAATGTCTCAACATCTGCAGTTGGCAAGCTGGAAACCCAGGAGAGCTGATGTTATAACTTCAGTCTGTATCTGAAGGCCTGAGAAACAGGACAAGCAAAGATGTAAATTTCAGTCTGAGTTTGAGAAAAAGGCAGGAAAAGACTGATATCCCAATTCCAACACCATCAGATAGTGAGGAATTCTTTCTTATTTGTAGGAGGGTCAACCTTTTTATTCTGTTCAGGCATTCAACTGACTGGATGAAGGCCACCTACGTTAGGGAGAACTCTCTGCTTTACTTTGTCTCCTGACTCAAATGCCAATCTCACCCCAAAGTACTCTCATAGACATGCCCAGAATAATATTTGATCCAATTTCTAAACACCCTGTGGCTCAGTCAAGTTGACACATAAAAGTTAAAGTTGCCATCAGACCAAGAGATGGAAGCTGCCTGCTGAAGCTGGCAGAGCCAGTGGGAGAAAAGTCTGAATTCTCAGTACTCTGCAGCATCCCTGCCAACCCTGGAGTCTTCATGGGGACAATTGCAAGAGGAAACTGAACTTATAACTTGTTTAAGCCATCTTTATCTTGGTTTTAGTTATACCTTTTAATTAATATCACATTTATATTTGCCTTTTTGGTTCTAAAATATATGGGCTTTGTTTGCAGGAATTAGAGTAAAGGAAAAATATTAAGTTCTTTTGGAAATATTGTAGGCTTTTTTTTTGTTATACTATATAAGTGACAGTATCAGGGTTAAAGATGTGGATTAAAAAGGGGGGGGAGATTTGTGGGGAGAAGGCCTGCATTTTCTTTATTGTCTCTTAGACATTCTATAAGGCTATTTTCCCAAATATATAATAGAATGTGATGTAGGGGGAAATTTTGTCTGTAATTCCTAATTCTTTCTTTCTGAAAAGGTAATTTGTGGGTACCATGTTGTGGACCTCGAGCCAACCCTGGCTCTGCTTTAGGGATGAAATATTTGTCCTGCGTAATCTTACCTAACAGTATTGAAGTTTACATATGTATTTACTTTTTCATTAAGCTTGTACTGAGCTGAATGTTTGAGTTTTATTGGCACTACGACCGTGAGAACACCATTAATTCATGACAGCAGAATTTTAGGTGATGCATTCAATTCATTAATCAAAATGATTATTTCAGCAATGATTTACATTACAGAATCAGCAACTAACTTATCTTCTCTTACTTAAAGGTACCTGAATTGCTTGGTAACAAGTCACTGAAATATTTAAGTATAATTTACATAAAATAGAATGCATACATCTTGAGTGTTTTAGTGCCGTGAGATTTGACAATTGTGTAAATCTATGTAATCTCTGTCTATGTCATGAATAATGAACTGGAAAGAAGCAAGACTGGAAACATGGTATAGGCCATTACTTGAATCTGGAAGGCAGGACCTGTGAGAAGGAACTTGAATTAAGAGATATTTCAGAGATCATCACATCAGGCTTTTGTGAAAGGTGATCAGTAGTGAGAAAAAAAATAACTCAAAGATCTCTCCCAAATTTTGTTTAAGCAACTAGCCACATGATAGTATTAATTCCTGAGATTGTGAGTACTCAGAGGGCTCTATGTGAATGTGAATGTGAATGTGAATGTAAATATGTATGTGTGGTGGGGAGAAGCACAGATAGAAATGCTGACGTCAGTTTTGGACATACAGATTTTTTCTGTGCTTGCAGGACATTCAAATATTGATGTCCACACATGTCTGGAGCTCAAGAGAAAAAGAACTTGTTCATCATGCAAATAAATGGCTATTTGGAAGATGGAAGTGGGTGAAATTGCCTACAAAAAGGCATGTAACTCTTGTAGATAATTAGTATATTTTTTCCTAAAGTGTGTTTTATAGTGGACTAGTCCTAGTAGATACTTTGAATAAAATTACTTTGTGGTCAGGTAAGTTTAGAAAAACACAACAAATAGTACTCTAGTCTTGAAAATATACAAGACACACTATAGGATTAAAAACCAGGGAGTCTAACAGTATCAAAAAATGATTTAATTTTAGTAATGTTGTATTTCCCAAACTCTCCTAACTGCCAAACAATGAGAGAAGGAAAGCAAATCTTATCAGTCTTCTCTGCCTTGTGGTTTCACCTTGCTGATGACCCACACCCAACCACCTTGGCTCTGGGTAATTGGAGCTCTGCTTCACTTTCCAATAACAGAAGGATGTAACAAGGCTTTGTACATAGAGTTGCAATATAACCAAGTATTTTTGTTTGTTTCTGTTTGCTGAATGCTTAACATCATATTTAAACAAATCTATGTGTCAATGTCCGACATTCATTTTATTCTCTTAGCTTAAAATTTGACATTGGTATTATTTTTTAACACTAAGATAACTACAATTTTGTTTTATTGAAGCATTATAGCAGAAGATACTAAATCATTTCAAGATGTTTTAGAATATAGTTAATATCCTTCTGTTGTTCCTTCTTACCTAATTTATTTGTCTCTGAAAAGGCTATAGTAGCAGAGTGGTTGCTAAATCTTTTTAATGGTGCAATGAACCCAGGCTGTGAAGATATGCAGTGTCTATTCAATTAAACAGGATTATTTTATAGTTTAACAAGGAAAAAAAAACCATCCAGGTGTGGTATTTTAAAATCAAGTTAACCAGATACTATTATCCATTCTGTGGGTTCATCCAGTGCCTCTGTGCTGCTGACCTTCATCATTCATCAGGGTCTCTCAGCTAAGCATGGGGCCCATATTCCAAAATGCCTCTACCCAGATGTCTGCAGGTACCTTCCGAATGACTTAGCCACAATGGAGCTTGTTATCTTACTCTTCTTACTTAAATGAGATACGGGAAAGCTCCAAACATTTCTATCAAAGCTACTTTTCTTCTTGGTTTCCTAATTTGCTTCCTGGCATTCATTGATTTATTCATTCAGCAAATACTTACAGTGCGCAAAGAGTTGGTCATTGTTGGAGTGGAGCAATGAAGTGATGGGCCAGGACCTTTTTCCCAAAGGACTCATATTTGGGTCATTTTTTTTTCTCAGTTCAGAAATTCGCTCAAGTGTCATGTCACCTTGGTGCTTTTCTCTCCTTTTTCAAAAGTAGGAGGCCACCAGTTCAGTTGGTGTGAAATGCTTTTGTCCCCTGGACTCCACCCCACCCTCCTGTGATAGATTGACTTGAGTTAGATGATCATCTCTAACCTAGGTTGTTGCGATACCTCTTATCTGGTTTCTCTGCCTTTATTCTCTCTTTCTTTCTACGTCTGTCCCCACCCTTCTGCTAGAGTTATCTTCCTAAAACTCATATCTGATCAAGTATTTCTGCTTTAAAAATCTTTTATGACCTTCTGCAGGTGACACCTAATCTTTGAGTAGATATGGAATCCAAATCTGATTTCTTGTACTTTCTTAGGCTCATTCCCCACTTCCTTCTACACTCCTTACAGAACTTCTCCCAGACTTAATAGGGATTTGTTACTCTCTGTTTCTATGCAATGCTCCCATTCTCCATATCCTTGCCTAGAATCCCCTTTATCACCTTCATTGCCTCCATTCTTATTAAGTATGCTCATTAAATTCAGTCTTCTACGGATAGAAGAAATAACTTCTTCCTCTGTTATTACACCTCTACCATAGCAGTAATGATATTATAAAAACTATAATATGTACTTCTGCGCCACTAGAGATTGTGAGTTTCTTCAGCAGGGGTTGGCAAACTTTTCCTGTAGAGGGCTTTGAAGGGCAAATGGTCTCTGTGTCAACTACTCAACTTAGCCATCTTAGTGTGAAAACATCCATAGATAAAACGTAAAGAAATTAGTGTGGCTATGTCCCTATAAAACTTTAGTTATGGACATAAATTTGAATTTCGTGTAAGTTTCGCATGTTACAAAATATTGCCTTTTGATTTTTTTCCTCCCAATCATTAAAAAAAGAAGTAAAAACTATTCTTAGCTCATGGAGCATACAGACAGAGGCTTGGTCTGTGGACTGTAGATTGCTAACGCTGTTCTAAATGGTAGAGTTATTTCATGCTTATTTTCATATACTGCTGGAAACTAACAAAATACCTGGCACCGAATGAATGTTTCATATGGAGACAAATGCTTTTCATTTTATGTTATCTTCTACCACAAACTGCAGTGGTGTGATAGAGTAAAATTTTTTAATTAAGTGAAGATTAACTAGGAAACCATTTTTAAATTTCAACCTTTGCTTAAAATAATCTTTCTGAAGTATGCTATTTCAATTTTCTGCCCTAGTAAGTACAGTTTAGTGAATACATTTAATGATTATCTTGCAGTGCCCCCAGGTCATGATTAAAGATAAGAATTCTCATTGTGCAGCCAAGTACATGTAGGCACAGAAGATATAGTTAATTGAACCCTGAATGCATATAGAGTGGGATTTGCTTTAGAAATTGCCTTTTTGATGTAGAGGTTAAATCTCTGATACAGACTTGTTATCTGGTAAGCTCTTTTCTCTGTAAAGTGGAATGTAGAAACCAAAACCAAAACAAACCAAATTAATTACTAAGAAAGATTCTTACTGTGTTATAGTTCTGCTCTTCCCTATATAGGAAGCTCTGAATATTGTGTCATTGATTTCTTCTGCCTTTCAGTCTATCCCCTCACAAGGGAGTTTAAAGAGAAACCATTGAGAAGCAAATTTGTAACATTGACCTAAAGAAAAAATCACCGGTATACATTGCATTAATACCTGGTTTTAATGATCCAGTTGAAGTTTTCTTTAAATTAGAATACCAAAATAGAAACTTAGACTAGTATAGTACTAGAAAAGTCTGAGAGTCCCTCCAGAAAGCATGGAGTCACGTGGTTTGTTCCGCTCAAAGTTCACCTGAGCACTTTCCTCTATCCTACACCTATTAGGGTCTTGACCTTATTTTTTCAGCATGTTGAAGTAGAAAAAAAAACTTGCTTCAGTCAGAAGAACTTGAATCCCTATTTTTGTTCTATAAATTCGTAAGTCTATGCTAATAATACTTACTCTATAAAATTACAATGAGATTTAATACTATAATACTGGATAATGCCCCATATATGGAGTGCTCAGTATGCATGGGCCCCCGCTACCCGCCCACTTAACCATCAAATATAGAACAATAGCATAATACTGAGTTATATTTCTCATCACTTCATTGTCTATTAAGAAAGGACCTTAAGATGTGGTCTTGTTCAGTAATTGCATTCTAATAGAAGAGGCATCATCTTTATTATTACAAATATAATCATAGAGGTAAAAAATAAATAAATAAAATGGATTAAGTAAATTGTCCAAGGTAAATGGTGTCCTTCTAGTCTAGGTCTCAGTAGTTAAGTGCCACTCTTGAGAGCATTGTCATTGGAAGAGATTATTTTGGCCCATGAACTCTGAAAAAAATAAATGCAGTGAGGGGTAATTCCAGACAGGAAAGTTGAGCTCTGTTGCAGCTTTTCTCCACTCAAGATGTAGAGTGTAAATATCGACACCAAGATGGTCACCAGGCAGGATGCTTTCAGATGCATTAGGAGACCCCTTGAGCAAAAGCTACTTTTATCCTAAGTGTCACTGTTTGGAATTTCATAAGTATTTACTCTTTTGGGTTAAGCAGTGCCCTTAAATTTTTTCTTCCTTCCTCTACTCATTCAAGAATCATTTATGGATCATTCATGAAGTGCTAATGCTTCACTAGGTAATAGAATAAAAGAAAACAAAACTGTCTCAGCTATTAAGATGTTCATAGTCTGCTGACTGGGACAAAGAAAAATAATAATGACCATAATAGTTAGCAATTTTCATGTGCACAACACTGTGCAAAATAATTTATAGGAATTATCTCACCTAATTCTCATAGAAAACATAAATTTGAAGCTATTTTTAACCCAATTTTCCATATGAAAACTGAATCTTCAAGAGGTAGACCTAGCCTAGATTAAGGCCATGAGAGTAAAGATGGAGAGAACTAGATGAAAAATTAATCAAAAGGGTTTCCTGATATTTTACTAGCTGCTCTTTCTTAATGTCTTTTATAAGTTTCTCCTTTCCTCACCAACTTTCTGATGTTGGAATGTCCTAAGGCTCTGTCCTTATTATGCACTTAAAAAAAATTTTTTTTTTTACTTTCTCTTTTGGTGAACTAATTTAATCTTATAGCTATAAAAACCATCCACAGAGTGATAGTTTATAAATTTATTTCCCTAACCTCTTTCTCAAACGTCAAACTTATATATTCAACTGCCTACTTGAAACCTCCACTAGCATATCTAATGGACACCTCAAACTTAACATGTTCAAAGCTGAACACTAGCATTCCCCTAAACCTGCTTCATCCATCCCTGTGGAGGACTCCATCCTTACAGTTGTTTAGGACAAAAATCTTGGAGTCCTTCTTGACTTCTCTCATTCTCTTATTCATCACATTTCATTGTGTCAAGAAATCTCATTGGAGATTAACATCACCAGCTAATAAGACAGGTCAATATCTTCTGTATTCTGATATGATGTATGGAGATCAACACATATCCTTTCTGTGATATTCTTGACAAAATGCAATTCAGTCATGAGGAAATATCAGACCTAAAATTTGGGATATTGTATAAAATTATTACTTTTCAGAAGTGCCATTGCCAGGAAACAAGGAAATACGGAAGAACTGCATGTCACAGATTGGAGCAAACTAAGGAGACACACAACTAAATTCAATTGGGATCCTGGGATAGATCTTGGAACAACAACAACAACAACAGAACACATTGGGGCAAAAACTGGAGAAAAGTTGAACAAAGCTTATAACTTAGTTAATGGCATTGTATTCATGTTAATTTCTCAGTTTAAATAACACAACAGCCCTGGCCGTATGGCTCAGTTGGTTGGAACATCGTCTCATGCACCAAAAGCTTGTGAATTTGATTTCTGGTCAGGACACAAAAGGGGGCAACGAATCAAAGCTTCTCTTCTCACACTGATGTCCCTCTCCCTCCCTCTCTCTCTGTTTGTCTCTCTCTCAAATCAATAGAAAATACCCTCGGGTAAGAACTTTAAAAATGTAAATATTACACAACAGTTTATATAAGTTGTTAACATTCGGGGAAGCTGAGTACAGGATGTATGGAAGCTATGTATATTTTTGCAACATTTCTGTAAGTATAAAATTATTATTTTTGCATAAGAACAAGACAAAAAGGAAAAAGAAAAATTGTTGGACCTACCTTCAAAATTTATGTCGAATTTGGTCACTTCTTATAGCCTTTATTGAAGCCACTTTGATTTAAGATATTATCTATCACTTAGATAATTGTAACAATCTTCTACTTGGTCAGTTTGCTTCTCCTCTTGCTCTCTCAATGTCAGTTTTCAAGCAGTAGTCAGGATAATTCTTTTATAAGTAAAAAATAAAACCCTATAATTCTTTCCCACTAGATTAAGGTAAAGACCAAGTTTCTTACATTGGTGAGAAGACCTCCCAACACTTGGCCAGTGTCCCCACTGGCAGCCTCTGGCACCTCTCTCCCACTCTTTCACTGGCTGAAGCCACACTGGCCTCTGTGCCCTTCTCTGAACATAGCAGAAATATTGCCATGATAGAACCTGTGCACTGGCTGTTCCCTCTAACAGGAGCATTCTGCCCCAGATAACATTATGGTTAACACCCCCATACTTGAATATCATGTCTTGAGGAGGCTTACTTGCCCTCTTCATTAAAAACTTTACCCCTCCACCTCCCACTGCTCATCTGTACTTTCATTCCCAATCGTCTTAGCTCTGTTCTACTTAATTTTCTTTCCATTGCACTTCCCATCTTCTAAGAGACTGTTGTTTATTTATCATCATCATTATTATCATCATCATCATCACCATCACCACCACCACCACC